>NC_081553.1:32558300-32858300 GCF_963082655.1 Stomoxys calcitrans | reverse complement strand
TACATCTGTTGGAAGTTGTATTGATGACTTCGAAGGCTAGACAACGGCATCGGCTCTCGCTGTTGCTCCGTGTGCACAGGTTCGAATCTCGGCCGGGGTCTTAATTTAAACCAATTAATTTAAACTTTTTTCATTTAAACTTTTAATTTAAACTTTTTTCATTTTATTTTTATACCCTCCACCATAGAATGGGGGGTATACTAATTTCGTGTAACTCCTCGAAATATTCGTCTAAGATCCCATAAAGTATATATATTCTTGATCGTCATAATCTTTTAAGTCGATCCAGCCATGTCCTTCCGTGCGTCTGTCTGTCGAAAGTACGCTAGCTTTGAAGGAGTAAAGCTATCAGCATGAAATTTTGCACAAACACTTCTTATTAGTGTAGGTCGGTTGGGATTGTAAATGGGCCATATCGGTGCATGTTTTGATATACCTGCCATATAAACCGATCTGGGATCTTGACTTCTTGAGCCACTAGAGAACGCAATTCTTATCCGATTTGGCTGAAATTTAGCATGAGATGTTATGCTCTGGTTTCTAACAACTGTGTCAATTATGATTCATATCGGTCCATAACCTGACATAGCTGTAATATAAACCGATCTGGGGTCTTGACTTCTTGAACCTCTAGAGGGCGCAATTCCTATCCAAATTGGATAAAATTTTGCATGACGTGTTTCGTTATGACATCCAACAACTGTGTCAAGTACGGTTAAAATCCGTTCATAACCTGATGTAGCTGCCATATAAACCGATCTGGGATCATGACTTCTTGGGCCTCAAGAGGGCGTAATTAGTATCCGATTTGGCTGAAATTTTGTACAACTGTTCTTCCCATGACCTTCAATATACGTGTCAAAGATGGTCTGAATCGGTCTTCAGCCTGACACAGCTCCCCTATAAACCGATCTCTCTATTTCACTTCTTGAGCCTCTAAAAGGCCGATTTGATTTTTAATTTTACACATAGACTTCTACTGTTGTCTCCAACACTCAATTCAATAAGCATAGCAATTCTTTTCTTTTATTTTTGTTTATTGTTTTTTTTTATTAGTTTTTTATTTTTGACTATTTTTAAATTTTGAAATTTTTTGTGTATATTTTTTTTAATTTTAAAATTTTTCTATCTTTCTGTTTGATGTTTTTTTGATGATGTTTTATAACCCTTCTATTTGAAATTAAAAAAAATGTAAATAAATTTTTGTTTACTATACCTTACATTTTTCTAATACATATATTTTTTTTTTATTACAAAAATTTAGCTTAAACTTTTTTTTATAAATATAAAGATTTCCAAAAATTGCCTATAGAATTTAGTTTTTTAATTTAAATCTAATTATGTCATTTTCTTCCCAAACAGTCCCATGCTAATTGTCATTGTACTATTTCTTCATAAGATTGATTTTCTTGCACGCTTGATGTACAAGGTTATTAACGTTCAAATTGGCTTAGAAATATTTTACATGTCATTATGCAAAAAAACGTTTTAAGATACATTAATCCCCATAAACATTTACTATCAACATAATGTGTAGCCACCATACTTCTCTAGTGACAGAATTTTTGTTAGTTCATAATCCAATGGCAAAATGGCCATTGATGATGGTGGCCAAATATGCCACCATCCAAAGCTTAGGTAGGTGTAGGTTGCACACAGTTTTTTTTTCTCTCGAGAATTGTTTGGCTTTCTAAAAAAATGATAAAAAAAATGGTGGTACGCGTTGGCTACATGTATACATTATTTTAATTATATCTACAATATATATCGTCGACGTTGTCGTCAAAAACAAAAATTATTTGGCTAAAACCCAAATCCAACAAGAGAGCAGCATATATCATCCCATTTAGCCCCTTTGCACCCGCAGCACAGAATAAAATCTAGTTAAATTCAAGGTGAATTTTCATTTCGTTCTGCTGCTGTATGTTCGTTCATTTTGGGGTTTTTGTAGAAGAAACAAGAATTTTCATTTTGCTAATTTTTTTAAAAGTTAATCAAGGAATAGAAATGGGTAAAAAGCAACGAAACTAGATTTTTGTATTGTATGCCGGGTATTTTTGCCATTGGTGCGGATGAAGTCGAAAGTCCAAAGTGTCTGTTTACATGCTAATGCTCTTGCAATTTGTGTCACATAAAATGTTTTCCAATGTCATTGCTGTTATTCTTGATTTTTGTTTTCTGGGGGGCAAATGACATGGTGACGCCTTCCGTTGACGTATGCGGGCATGTATAACAGTTGTAGTTACAATATAACATTAGAGTATAACAGTTGTATTTATAATATGGTAAGGAGAATTGGAATCTCCTGAAAATACATTGAAAATTATAACTAAAACTAACAAAGTTTAAAAAAAAAAATTTGTAAAAATAAAACACGCAAATGTTGTTATAAAAATAAAAACAAATTAAAAAATCATAAAACAATTGAAAAATGCTGTTTTTTGTGCTACTTTTTATTTTGTTTGTTTAATTTTGTCGCAAGATTTTTTGTCCAGCTGAAACCGAGTCGTTGCTTCTTAAGCTGCCAATAGACGATAAGACATGCCATATGAGCTGTCACTTTCTGTCTTATGTACATCGAATACGAATACATCGAATACGGATAGAGCGCTCTAATCTATTCTTATATGTATTGTACTTTTTTATATAGTACATGTACAGCGGTCAAAAAAAGTATTCATCATTAGCAAAATTGATAATAAATTCACTTATTTTGGGTAATTGAAGAAAATTTAAAGTAAACAAATAATGCAGTTTTATGCAATAGTTTATTTTTCGTAATATGTTTTAAAATAAATTCAAAAAATAAATTTAATTAGCGCAAAAAATGCAATTTTATATAATAACACCAAAAACAGAACAAAAAAATTATTCATCATTGATGTGCTATCATCAAAGTCAAATTCAAATATTATTTGGGAATCCCCCTTTTCTGTTTTATTTAGTAAAGGAGGCTTTGCCCTTGACAGCAAATATTTAATTTCATTGAAAATATAGTTTTTGTCAAAATGGGTCGTAAGCAAAACGAGGTTTCTGATGAGGTAAAAGTTTTGATAATAAAACACCACAGGAATGGTTTAACTCAAAAAACTATCAGTGAAATATTAAATAGACCACGATCTACTATACAATCCATCATCAGAAAGTGGACAGAAACGAAAACTGTTGACAATAAACCAAGATCTGGTCGACCAAAAGCACTTTCAGTTGGAGATGTGCGTTGGCTAGTGCGGCAAGTTCAGAAAACTCCGAAGACAAATGCGACCATTCTTCGTAAAAACACTATGGAATATTTAGGGAAGGAAGTTACTACACAAACAATTCGAAATACACTCAAAAGGCATAGTTACAGAGGAAGAACTGCACGTAAGAAGCCCTTTATAAATAAAATAAACCGAGTGAAAAGGCTAAACTTCGCAAAAATGTATGTAAAACACCCCGAATCATTTTGGAAAACAGTCATTTTTGCAGACGAGAGCAAGTTTAATCTTTTTGGGTGCGATGGAAAGGTCATAGTGTACAGAAAACCAAATACAGAGCTTGAAGAACGAAACACAGTTGCTACTGTAAAACATGGTGGAGGTGGTTTAATGGTTTGGGGGTGTATGGCGGCTTCAGGAGCGGGAAATCTTGAAATTATTAATGGAGTAATGGATCATAAGTATTACATTGACATTTTAAAGAGGAATTTAAAAGATAGTGCTGTAAAACTTGGGCTTGGTAATAACTTTCAATATTATCAAGATAATGACCCCAAACATTCTGCTTTAAATACCAAGATGTGGATGCTGTATAACTGCCCCAAAGTCATTAAAACTCCTCCTCAAAGTCCCGACTTGAACCCAATTGAACATCTTTGGGAACATCTCGAACGCAAATTGAGAACGCGCAATTTTTCGAGCAAGAGTCAAATGCAACAGGTGATAATGGAGGAATGGACTAATATAGACCAAAATTTAACCGCTAAATTAGTCCAATCGATGTCAAACCGTTTAAAAGAAGTTATAAGACGCGGTGGTCGAATAACAAAGTATTAATTTTTTTAAATTATGTTATTTATTTATTTTGTTTTTTTGCAATGATGAATACTTTTTTTGTTTAATTTTTTGTGTTCAGCTGTAAAATGGCCCTTTTTGTTCCAATAAATACTATTTTTTTTCTTTAAAAACAATGAAATTGTGTACATATATATCACACAAGCACTACTGCATCATTAGTTTAATATGTTTTTATTCCAATTGTCTTTTGTAGACTTATTAAAAAAAAAACAGTGAATGATGAATACTTTTTTTGACCGCTGTATCTAAATGTATGCTCAATGAAATAAAAGCACGATTAAATCGAAATAGTTGCATATATATTCCAAAATCCATTTACCATATAAAATTTTGTACAACTTTCGGAGTTTGTTTTTGAAATTACATATGACATGTCTTATCGTCTAAAGACAGCTTTACTTAACTACCTAAGACAACTACATGCCGTATAATAGAGCCTTTAGTTGTATGAGTGCAATGGCATATTATGAGAGCAGTTAAACGGTAAGAGTATGAGAACAGTTTAAGCTCTTACCCTTAAACTGTTCTCATACTCTTACGCTTATACTGTTCTCATACTCTTATCCTTTAACTTCTTTATGAGAACAGTTAAAGGGTAAGATTATGAGAACAGTTAAAGCGTAAGAGTATGGGAACAGTTAGATTGAAGGAGAGATTAAGCATGAGATCAATAATTCTGCGAAGTTGTTGAATATGAGAGCAGTAGATAAGAGTTGGATAAACGTTGGATGTGTTATAGATAGAATATGCTTTACTATGGCAGTGTTGTGGGGTGTGAGTGATGTGGGTAATGACAACTGCAGTTACTTGTTTTTATACCCTCCTCCATAGGATGGGGGTATACTAATTTCGTCATTCTGTTTGTAACACCTCGAAATATGCGTCTTAGACCCCATAAAGTATATATATTCTTGATCGTCGCGACATTTTAAGTCGAACTAGCCATGTCCGTCCGTCCGTCCGTCTGTCTATCGAAAGCACGCAAACTTTTAAAGGAGTAAAGCTAGCCGCTAGAAATTTTGCACGAATACTTCTTATTAGTGTAGGTCGGTTGGGATAAATGGGCCAAATCGGTCCATGTTTTGTTATAGCTGCCATATAAACCGATCTTGGGTCTTGACTTCTTGAGCTTCTAGAGGGCGCAATTCTCGTCCGATTTGACTGAAATTTCGCACAAAGTGTTTCGATATCACGTCCAACAACTGTGCGAAGTATGGTCTTAATCGGTCCATAACCTGGTTTAGCTGCCACATAAATCGATCTTGGGTCTTGACTTCTTGAGCCTCTAGAGAGCCTCTAGAGAGCGCACTTCTCATCCGATTTGGCACAAATACAGCAGCTCCTCCCATGGCCTTCAACATACGTGTGCAATATGGTCAGAATCGATCTATAGCTTGATACAGCTCCCATATAAACCGATCTCCCGATTTCGCTTCTTGTTTGTAGTTACCGTTGTTTTATATTGACAAGAGATGAGATGTGCTGTTCTTGAGTTTTTTTTGTAACATTGTTGAAATGACATTGTGATGCCTTCTTTTTTCTTGTGCGTGTATATTGTCCACTCGTATAAAATGTCATAGGCATTTATAGAAAATCCCCTGGAAATACCATCATTTGGCGTAGGGGATTTATAATGCCGGCAAGTGTTATGTAATTTGTTTTTAATTTAGAATCTGAATGGTGATTTAATATAAAAGCCCTTTAAAATTCAAAAAAAAAACATTTTCAAAAATTTGAAAATCAAATCCCTCTGAAAACCTTGAGATAATTTATATGACAGCAAAACTCTTAAATTACAATTCAAGCTATTTACAAATATTTCCTAGAAATCTCAAAAAATTTTTAAAAACTTTTGTAACTTCTCACATATCACTGAGTGCTGTCCGATTCAAGCTTAAGCTCAATGAAAGGTGCCTCTATTTTTATAGCCGAGTCCGAAAGGCGTGCCGCAGAGCGACACCTCTTTGGGGAAAAGTTTTTACATAGCAAAGTACCTCACAAATGTTGCCAGCATTAGAAGGGGATAACCACCGTTCAAAAATTTTTGTTTGTTTTCTATCTGATGTCTCTGCCAGAATTCGAACCCAGCCGTTCAGCGTCAAAGGCGGACATGCTAACCTCTGCGCTATGGTGGCCTCCACTGTAAAAAATAAAGTGCAAAAAAATTTTGTAACACCTAAGGTTTACAATAATTATATCCGTAGACCTCTCTTATTTGAAGCTTTGTTACGACTTTAAGAGGCCTTAATCGAATTTTATCTACCGACAGCCCGACTTTTCGTGGATCATTCCATATACCTCTTGAGCAATAAGATGGATGGCCCATCTTTATGAATGAAGTTTATTCTCAGTATTTTTATACCCATCACCGTAGGATAGGGGGTATATTCATTTAGTCATTTCGTTTGCAACACATCGAAATATGAATGTCCGACCCTACAAAGTATATATATTTCGGATCGTCGTAAAATTCTAAGACGATTTAACGATGTCCGTGTGTCTGTCCATCCGTCTGTTGTAATCACTCTACAACCTTCAAAAATTGAGATATTGAGCTGAAATTTGTCACAGATACGTCATGTACGCTGGTTAAGTTCTTGAACGGGCCAAATCGGACCATATTTGGATATAGCTGCCATGTAGACCGATCTGCCGATGAAGGGTCTAATGTCCAGAAATGCTTTGTTTTTTATCCGATTTCGCTGAAATTTGAAACAGTGAGTAGTTTAAGGCCTCCCGATATCTGGCCTAAATATGATTCAGATGGGACTATATTTAGATATAGCTACGATATAGACCGATCTGCCGATAAAGGGTCTGAAGCCCATAAAAGCTTTATTTTGCTGAAATTTAAAACAGTGAGTTATTTGAAGCCTCCCGACATCCGACCTACTTATGAGTCAGATCAGACTATATATAAATAAGCAGTCATATATACCGATCTTTCAATTTAGGGTCTTAATCCCATAAAAAGTCGATTAATTGTCTGAAAATGTTACTTGTATATGAGTTCTCGGGACCTGAATAAAGTATTATAGAAGCCAGCCACTATTAAGATATAACTAGGGTAATAGTAGTGGAGTCATAATAAAACAGGATAATTTTTATATCCTTGTTTAATTTCGTCCAGATCGGCCCAGATTTGGTTATAGGTGCCATATAGAACGATCTGTCAATTAAAAGTCTTGATCCTATAAAAAGCTGCATTTATTATCCGATTTCGTTGAAATTTGACGCATTGACTTATGTTAGGCTTTTCGACATCCGTATCCTATATGGCTCAGATCGGTTTATCGGTTTTTTGTACTACAAAAATGAACAGTGACTTATTTGTACTAGACCACTCAATGTCCGTGGCGAATATGGGTGCTTAAATTATCCCAGTTTCACCGGATTGTGACGTAAGTGGGTTTACATATCTACACTAGGTGTGGGTATCCAAAGTTCGGCCCGGCCGAACTTTATGCCTTTTTACTCGCTTTCTTTCATTATGTTTTTTTTTAAGTTTATTCTCTGTGTTTCTTCTTTAAATATTTATTTTCAATACCGCCATCAAATGAAAATATTTTCATTTCAAATGGTGACAAGTGTTTTTAACCCCAAGTGATTTTAAAATTTTCCTCCCCTCATATTCTATCCTCCTAGCACACAACATATTTAAATATAAATATTTTAATATTAGCTGCTGCAACCAAAACTGAACTCACTAAACAGTTGGGGATTATTTTTCCTGGAAGCAAAACTCAAAAACTTGAACATGACAACTTTATTCCAACTTTTCTATGGTTTCAGTAATTCAAGAGACTGTCAAGACCTTAACCTCCTCTTTCAGCCTACCCCCAAATTTCGAATGACAACAAGCAAATGCTTTTATCATTAACTTTGGGTTTTTCAAGGGGACTCTTTTTTTTTCAAAAACCCAATCAGAATCGTTTTCGATTACAAATAATGTTGGTAATTTACAAAATTTAAAATAAAAGAAATGTGAAACAAAACAAGTTCTTGCATCTGTCTGTTTGTGATAAAGATTTAAATTGCCCCATATTGTATGTGTGTCCATAAGCTCTAGCATAATTCAAATTTATATATTTTTGGTTGACTTTATTTTTGAGGGGGGATTTTTTTTCCATTCCCTTGTTGAGTATTGCTTGCTTGGCATTTGACAAGTGTTAATTATCAAGTGTTTCGGCTCTCCATTCTAAATAGAGCAAATAGCAAAGAGCAACACCATTGAGAACTATACGTCTATGTTGTTCGTCTCTTCTCTCTAAAGAGAGGGAGGGGGAGACTTTACTTATGGTAGCCCTATTTTGTTTTTATTTCTTTCCCCATCACACTAATCCAATATGTACCACATGTGTTTTACATAAAATTTCATTTAGCTTGAAAATAGTAACAGATTTTTTTCTCTATGTGTGTATGTGTGTATGCATTTGTTTTTGTTTAGTATAAGCTTTTATTTTTTCCCCAAAAACCACCCAACAAAAAGTTCAAAAGGGGAGCATTATTCTGTTGGAGACCTATTATTTGTCGGCAAGTGCCTAATTTGAATGGAAAACATTTTGTTTGGGACACCAAAATGCTCTTACATCATACATATATGACCATGTACTTGCCATGCATGCTAAATATGTTGCTTTGTTTTTGGTTCTATGCTTTTTCTAATGGGGTAACAGGTTATTTATCTTAAGATATGAGGCAAAACATGTAACGCCTCATCAAATGTGACTTTGAATGTCATGAATGTCGGAAGAGTAAGAGAAACTCCTTTCATGATGCTATAGCGGGAATGTTAAAAATTTTAAGAATCAATGGCGAGAGGTATGTGGCTAAAATTTTCGATTGATATTATTTAAGAAAGAATATTTGAAGACATTCAAATAAAATAGGATTTTCTTGTAATACCAAAAAAGTAGTCACAATTAAAGACGCCTAAGAAATTTTATTTTAACAAAGTATTGCGCTTTGTTTATTTGCCAGTTAGTGTCTGTTTTTGTATCACTTAAAAAAGGCTGAACCTATTTTCATTAAACAAAATGTAGAAAGATTGGTGCAAATGCAAATTTTGCCCATGAACATTCCACTAAGGAACAGGAGCAAACTTCTCACATATCAATGAGTACAGATTAAGCTCAATGATAAGGGGCCTCCTTTTTATAGCGGAGTCCGAACGGCGTGCCACATTGCGACACCTCTTTGGTGAGAAGTTTTACTAGTCATAGTACCTCACAAATGTCGCCAGCATTAGAAGGAGAAAACGATGGACCACGAACAATTTTTTCTGTTGGTCTCCCCAGGATTCGAACCCAGGCGTTCAGCGTCATAGGCGGACATGCTAACCTCTGCGCTACGTTGGCCTCCATTTAAAAGAGAAAGTTCGGTGCTCTGGTGAAAATTTTAGTACCACCCCTAGGTGAGCGCCTTACTTATAAAACCCCGCAAGATAACATGTAACACGATTACGACAATATGATCGCCAAATGAAAGGTATTTATGAGTAGAGTTCGAATCTGATATAAAAATTTATCCCCAAATGCCTTGTGGTGTCGCCAACCAGCTTCGAAATCATTCTTGGGACCTCTGTACCGCATTCAGAGAAGTGCGCTGGTGTTGATTGACGATGAAAGGGTATCCAACTCTATTGTTTCCCTTGAGCATCGTCGTAATGTGAGTTGTGCGACGCTGTTCTATCGATTCTACAATGGCGAGTGCTCCACAGTTATTAGCCTTCTTATAAGGATGTTCGTCAGAAATACTAGACTTTCTAGGGATGCACACCCCTTTGTTATTGATTGACCAGCTGACCAAAACCATGCACTATAGAGAGAATTATTTTTTTTCCGAACTTTTCGTATGAGGAATCGGCTTCTCCTGCCAATATCTTTCCACCTGATTGTCACATCTAGAAATTTAAAACTAAAGTCAAAAAACACTAATCCCTCTTTCCCCCTGCGATCCATAACTTTTCACTTGCCAAAGCAAAGCACTGTATTCATAGGAGACATCCCCTGCATGTAGGTTGAGAAAAAAATAAGAAAAAACAAGTTACAGTCCGATTCGGACCATAAATGAATACTGTCATTGTGTAATATTTCAGTTCATTCGAATAAGAATTTCGCCTCGTAGGGGCTCAAGAAGCAAAATCGAGAGATAGGTTTATATGGGAGCTGCGTCAAGCTATTGATCGATTCAAACCATATCAGACACGTATGTAGAAGGTCATAAGAAAAGCCGTTGTACAAAATTTCTTCCAAATCGGATGAGAATTGCGCCCTCTAGAGGTGCAATAAATCAAGATCCCAGTTCGGTTTATATGGCAGCTATATCAGGTTATGTACCGATTTGCGCCATACTAAGCACAGTTGTTGGAAGTCATAACAAAACACCACATGCGATATTTCTATATAAGCTCAAGAAGTCAATATCCAAGATCGGTTTATATGACAGCTATACCAGATTATTAACCGATTTGAATTATACTTAACACAGTTATTGGAAGAGATACCAAAACACTTTAGTCAAATCGGACGAGAATTGCGCCCTCTAGAGGCTTAGGAAGTCAAGATCCAAGATCGGTTTATATGGCAGCTATATCAGGTTATGGACCTAATTTAGAACAGTTGTTGGAAGTCACAGCAAAACACGTCGTGCAAAATTTCATTTCAATCGGATGAGAATTGCGCCCTCTAGAGGCTCAAGAAGTCAAGACCCAAGATCGGTTTATATGGCACCTATATCAAAACATGGACCGATTTGGACATGGACCGATTTTACAATCCCAACCGACCTACACTAATAAAAAGTATTTGTGCAAAACTTCAAGCGGCTAGCTTTACTCCTTCGAAAGTTAGCGCGCTTTCGACAGACAGACGGAGGGACGGACGGCTAAATCGACTTAAAACGACATAACGATCTAGAATATATGTACTTTATGGGGACTCAGACTCAGCATATGCCGAGGTGTTACAAACAGAATGACGAATGACCCCTATCCTATGGTGGAAGGTATAACAAGTAAAAGCATGCTTAGTTCGGCCGGGCCGCATCTTAAGAACCCATCACCATGGATTCTGCTAAAATTTGGGAGCTATATCTATTTATAGACCGAATTGGACCGTACTTGGTGCAGTTGTGGAGAGCCATAAAGAACACTATATATGCAAAATTTCAGCCAAATGGGATAAAAACCGCGGCTCGTAATGACTCAAGAAGTCAAATCGGGAGATTGGTTAATATGGGAGCTATATCTTGTTCTTGACCAATTTGAACCGTACTTGGCACAGTTGTTGGGAGTCATACCAGAACGCCATGTACAAATCCAATAAAAATCGCGGCTTGTAAGGGTTCAAGAAGTCAAATCGGGAGATCGGTTTATATGGGAGCTGTTTCATGTTTTTTACCGATTCGGTTCGATTCCCCATTGCTACAGTTGTCGGGTTTGCAATCACCGGCACACGCTTGGTTCGTGTAGGGCATTTTTGGCAATGTCATTGAATCTTAATGCTGAAACCATTGCTAAATACAGGGACTGATCGCGTTGTTCGCGGCAAATGGCATAAGGTCTTCCAATAAATATGAACGTGCTCATCACTATTGTATAAGGATTAAAACAATACTGTTTCCAATTTTTGTTTGTTTCCCTTTCGAGACGAGCTCAATAATCGGAGATTGCAAATATAAAAGGAAAGCCAAACATAGCAAACATGATTAGAAGTCTCTTCAACCATATTAGGTGTAATGGCTTCAAGACCGTGCGTTGGTATGTTATATTTGAATCGTATTAATTGCGAAAACGCATCTATGATACAATTACCACATTAACCACGCTCGACAACCCTGTCTATTAGCTGTACTTTTTCCCAATTCATGTGTTTATGTGTAATGACAGACTTTTTTTCTGTGGCAATTACACTACTTCCGTGGTGCACATGATTCTGTGCATCTGTTGGAAGTTGTATTGATGGTTTCGAACGCTAGACAAAAGGCCTCATCCCGTTCTCGTCATAGTTTCAGGTTCCGTTTTGTACACAGTTTCTGCGTCTCGTCCGAGTTTTATATCTGAAGCTCATTTACGCTCTGATTCTAAATTTATTTGTCTTCAAAATTTTCATTCAGATCCTGACGTGGTAGTTTTGGCGACTCTCTGGGGTGTTGCTCAATTTTTCCAGTGTTAAATAATGAAGTAGAGACACCTTTTGCTTTCTGCAGAATTCCTTCTCAACCTTTTTGTTCTGAAGAATATCATAATAACTTCTATGGGTTGAACTATCTACTCTTTTCTCTGTTTTTTATTGCAAATGAACCTTCGCGATCTGCATCTCGAAGCCAATCGCAATGTAAGGCGCCAAGCAGCATTCTAAATTTAGAGTAAATCGATCAAGTTTCTTGAGGTGGTGTAATCTTTTTGTGTAGTATTCTGTATTTTAGTATTTTTTCTTGGAATACTTGTTTTAAAGAATTTTTCATTCCCAGCCGTTAATTATTTATTCCAGTCACCTTAAAAAGTTTATCTTGCCACTTACAGCGCATGAGTTATGGTTATGATCGGGCGCCAGATTTAGAAAATTTCATAAAAATTAAAGATTCAACATTAAAGTCTTCTAGTTAACACCTCTGATTTTACAATGTAGCCACATAGGTCATAAAATTTTCCAAAGAAAATAGAAATTTTAATAGCTTGCCATAGTTGGTGTAAACATAACCATTACAAGGCAGCACTAAAATCTTGGACAAACGAAGATCATATTTTATGAGTTTCTAACAAAAGAAAAAAGCAAAAATTCGTTTATATTTATTATACAAATATTCGGACTTGAAAAATTCAGTTGGTTGTCTATCTGAAAGGAATATCTATCTCTACTCTATCTAACTCACAAGATATTCATTGTCAATATTTTTATTATGCCTTAAAAAGAATTTCAATTTCTCACACAAGAAAGAAAGAAAGAAAGCTGCAATAAAATTTGTCATCGTTTGCAAGGGAATATAAAGTGAAGTGAAGAATTCTTCATTCGTTTATTCACTCAAGTAACAGATCATAAAATTATGCTTCTGGCTGAATTTTATTATTTTTTTTGTTCTTTCTTCTGTTTAATGACACCTTAAAACTGAGTATAAGGCTGCCAAGAGGACAAAGTCAGCAGCCTCAATGCAGCCGCCATAATAAATTCAAGTGTGTCATTCGTTTATTATTTTTTCGTTAATTTTTAATGAAAACAAATTTTCTTAAATGACCATGATGATGGTGAATGTTATCGGTGGTGGTGGAAGTGATGACTGCTGTCTGTGGTGTGGTCCCCCATCCCACCATAATGCTTATTGAAGAAGGGCTGGTCCCTTAATTATCTTTTTTGTGATATAAAGTGGCCCCAGTCTTATGATAACAATGACAATTTAAGTTGGTCTGCCTTTTGGTAAACTATAAATTGCTGCACTTTCAATGCTCTATGGTTTGATTTTTCTTCTTATTTTTATTGTCCGTTAAAAGTGAAAGTCATAAAATTTAATTGAATTGATTTCCCCCTTAAATGGCACATGAATTTTAGTTTTTCTAAAGTGGTTTTTAATGCTTTGTTGGCTTTGGAAAACTATAAAAAGAAATCTTTTAAAGATTTTTATGAATCATTTTGTATTAAAATTAAAAAGAAATTTATTGTTTTAGATTTTTTAAATTAAAAAAAAAAGGTTAAAAAATAATTTATGGTGTTACTTTTGCCACTTTTTTTTCTGCCTTTATGGACCTCTTAGAATGGTTTGGACGATCCCATCTATAAGAACTTAGCGAAAATCCTTAATTCGGATGTGAAATGTTTATGTCCCCAGGATTTTTATTCTCTCTACAATCCCATAAAATCAGCCAACTTATAGATAAAGTAGTTCTTGAACGAACTAGATCACTGGAAGGAACGAGCTAGTTCACTTAAATGAAAAGAACTAGCTTAATGAAATAAAATAATTCTCTGAAATTAAGGAACAAGTTCACTGAAATAAATGAATCAGTTAACTGAAATGAACGAATCAGTACACTGAAATGAACAAACTATTGGGTTGCCCAAAAAGTAATTGCGGATTTTTGATATAGTCGGCGTTGACAAATTTTTTCACAGCTTGTGACTGTAATTGCATTCTTTCTTCTGTCAGTTATCAGCTGTTACTTTTAGCTTGCTTTAGAAAAAAAGTGTAAAAAAAGTATATTTGATTAAAGTTCATTCTAAGTTTTATTAGAAATGCATTTACTTTCTTTTAAAAAATCCGCAATTACTTTTTGGGCAACCCATTAGTTAACTGATATGAACGAACCAGTGCACTAAAATGAAGAAACAAGTTCACTGAAATGAACGATCGAAGTCACCGAAAAAAACGAACTAGTTCACTTAAATGAAAGAACTAGTTAACTGAAATTAACCATATATTTCACTGAAATGAACAAACCAGTTCACTGATATGAACGAACGAGGCCATCGAAAAGAATATATGAAAAGTACTAGTTAACTGAAATTATTGAACTATTTCGCCGAAATGAACGAACCAGTTCTCTGAAATGAGCGAACTTGTTCACTGAAATGAACTAACTAGCTCTCTAAAATACACGAAGTAGTTAAATGAAATGATCAAACCAATTAACTGAAATGTTTAAAGTAGTTCACTGAAATGAACGAACCAGTTCATGAAATTCATTGAAAGGATCAAAGTAGTTCACTGAAATGAACGAACCGGTTCATTTAAATGAACACACCAGTTCACTAAAAGGAAAGAAAAAGTTCACTAAAATCAACTAACCAGTTCACAGAAATAAAGAAACTAGTTCACTGGAATTGACGAACTAGTTGACTGCAATGAAAAAACTTGTTCACAAAAATGAACGAACAAGTTCACTGAAATGAACGAACCAGCATACTGAAATGACCGAACTTCATATCTGACTTGAACTAACTAGTTAACTAGAAATTAATGAACTAGTTCACTGAAATTAACGTACTAGTTCACTGAAGTGAACGAACTAGGTCACTGAAGTGAACGAACTAGTTACTGAAATGAACGAAGTACTTCACTGAAATGAACCAATTAGTTTACTGAGAGGAACGAACTTATTCAATGAATAGAACTAACTGGTTCACTGAATTGAACTAACTGGTTCACTGAATTGAAATTGATTAAGCCTAATTTTAGTCTTTACAAAACATAAAACCAAAAAAGGTATTAATTTTAGGTTAAAAAATAGTTCTTAATATTTCTTTACATTTTTATATATATATTTTTTTTTATTTTTTAAATTTCTTTACCTCTTTTTACTAATTTCTATCTTTCCCCCCATTTTTTCATTCTTTTTGCAGGACCAAAATCCTATCGTGGCATGACAGAATTCTCTACGAACAACGACATCAACAACAAAACTCATTTATCATCTCAACCGCTTCAAAATTCACCACGCCATCATTATATACCATATCCTACGGCACACAATAATTCACCACACACAACTAACATAAATACACAACAACAACAGCCACATCATAACAATACCACTACATTCAATGCACAATTTAACAAACAATTCACACAAACACTAAAACAACAACAACAACATCTCATCAATAATTGCAAAAATAATCAAACCACCACAGCTTCATCATCATCATCCCCCTCATCAGTAACAACGACCACCACAAATACGACGACGATAAATTCTTCTGCAAATAACGCCAATAAATTGAATGAGCTACTATTACGTTCACCCTCATCGGCGGCCTCATCTGTAACACATTCCCCCACACATTATCATCATCAGGCTCAAAATTATCGCAAACCTTTTAATTCACCACAAAATTCACCATTTGTCGGCACCGCTAATACAGGCGGCGTTGGCTGTGCTCAGCAACAAAACTATCAGCAACGTCGTAAATTGCCCTTTCTCACTCACACTCAGTATCAGCAACATTTGAATGATTTGCTCTCGCAGCAACAGCATTTGCAACAACAGCAGCAACAATTGTTGCTAAGCAAAGACCACACTGACGAGGAGTTGTCCGAGGAGAGTTTGAAACAAAATGTTGCCATTGTGTTGAGCAATTTGGATCGTTATAACAACGCTTTGCGCAGCATCATTCTGAATGAGCAGGTCCTTACGAACACGGCCAGCAGTAGTGTGTTTTATGACGAGTCTGATTTGAATTTTCTCAATTGTGGCAATAACAATTTGCAACAGCAACAGCATCAACAGAATAGCAACAATATGGCCACGGCTATAACTCCGGAATCGGATTACAATAGTAATGCCACTACGCCAGGATCTCGCAGCAACAACATGTTGCCCTATGAGTCAAGCACAGGAGGCAACATGTTGCCTAACCAGGCCCAGCAACATTTGGTAGGTTTCACCCATACAACGGGTGGTGGTGGTGGTGGTTTAAACAATGCTTGCTTGGGTGGTGTTGGTGGTGGTAACGCTTATATGGGCAACAATTTAAACTGTTCTTTGGCCTCGTCCCATGACTTTACTCATGACAATTCTGATTATCAGTGGTTCTTGGACTATGGCTACAGAGATGGCTGTGGTGGCATGCAGCGCAGTGTTCTCTCCTCACTATCGGCCTCCTACAATGGCTTGGGCGATCTCATCTATGAGGATTTGGCCAAAAATCTTGATGCCAATTTGGCCGAAGTGGATATGGAAAGTTTTCGTGCCGAGGATATTCATTCGCTGCTCTCACAATTGCCCTCGTATTGCAAGAGCTTGGGTGGCAATCGTCTGCAACAGTCGCTGATGATGCAACAGCATTTAATGCCCTCCCAAAATATGCCTTTGGGGGGCGGTGTCGGTGGTGGCCTTCCATTGCATCATCAACAGATGATGGCAGCTAACACAATGTCCCAGACATCTACAACATCCACCAATGATCTGATCGATAATTCATTTTGCAAATCGGAATTGCTATTTTCACCCGTTAAAGAATCGCACATTTCGGTGGACTCATTGGACATGGATGGCTATCCAGATGATGGTGATATAATACTCACATGTAAGGCGAATAAGGATAATTATACCATAGCCTTTGAGGGCAGTGTACTGTATTCGGATGAAAGTTTTTATGGTGAGTAGAAAATTGAAATAAGAAACAAATTTTTTGATATAAAATAAAAGAGTTTGACCAAGGCAGTGAAATATTAATAAGATATTGAGCATTATGAATTTTTTTTAAGATTTTATTTTTTATAGAAAATACAAACTTGTAAATTACAAGGATTAGCTATTTGAGTTGCCTAATACGAGAAAAAATGTCGACTTATCTAAAACAATATTTTGGTAGAATGTTTATACAAAATATTGCTGCAACATTTTTCAAAATGCATTATTTTCAAAATAGGAAATTTATTGAAATTTGTTACAAAAAGTTCATCGAAAGTATTTGAGGAGAAAAAGGGTCTGATCGACGGTGAAAAAATTCAAAATGTTCCCAAAATTTTTTCTATAAAAAATGTTCCTTACATTTTTTCTATAAAAAATGTCCCAATATTTTTTCTATAAAATATGTTCCCAATATTTTTTCTATAAAAAATGTTCCCAACATTTTTTCTACAAAAATTGTTCCCAACATTTCTTCTATAAAAAATGTTCCCAACATTTTTTCTATAAAAAATGTTCCCAACATTTTTTCTATAAAAAATGTTCCCAACATTTTTTCTATAAAAAATGTTCCCAACATTTTTTCTATAAAAAATGTTCCCAACATTTTTTCTATAAAAAATGTTCCCAACATTTTTTCTATAAAAAATATTCCCAACATTTTTTCTATAAAAAATATTCCCAACATTTTTTCTATAAAAAATGTTCCCAACATTTTTTCTATAAAAAATATTCCCAACATTTTTGCTATAAAAATTGTTCCCAACATTTATTCTACAAAAAATGTTCCCAATATTTTTTCTATAAAAAATGTTCCCAACATTTTTTCTATAAAAAATGTTCCCAACATTTTTTCTATAAAATATGTTCCCAAAATTTTTTCTATAAAAAATGTTCCCAACATTTCTAAAAATTTTAAGATGAAAATTTTTTATTAAAAATTTTGTTGGTCGAACTCTAGTAATATTTCTCTTAAAACTTTCCTCTCTTGTTAATACTTCATTAATCCTTTATGTTTTGCCTTTTTTCAGAACCCAATGAAATTGCCATGAAAAATAAGCAAAATTTCATCAACTTACATAGCAATTTAGATGATATTGTTAAGCGAAAATCTTTGGAAGTATCAATGTCACGGTCAGAGCAACCTCAGCCCTGCAATCAGCGAAATAAATTGCAAAAGTCACATACCACCCAATTGCAAAGGTAAGAGGAGCAAGCATTTGATTGATAAGAAGAAATTATTTCAATTTAAAGACAAAATAATTTTCCTATGGCTTAGTTTTACTTTCTCTTTTAATTTTTTCCATCGTTTTTCTATTCCTGCTAAACTTAATTAATAGGAAATAAACAGAGACATTCATTCATTTATTCAATGAAAATCATCTTTGGAGATCAATGTGATTGGTGAAACGTGCCATTTGGCTTTCATTCGTTCAAATCTCTCTTTGTGCCTAACCCATCCATACTGAGATCAACTCAATTTCCGGTGATGGTCCCAAATCGTTTTTTTTTTTTTTTTTTTATATAAAAGTCCATATCCAAACGATCCATTTATGAAATGGAAATGTACATTTTGTACTGCAATTTCTTGCCATGAGGTCATTTCAATTGTCTTTAATTTAAATGTATTAACTTTGTTGTTGCTTCTACTGTCGTCCGTTATTTTGCCGCTTGTTTCTGGTTTGACGCTCTGATGTACATAAATTATACATTGGTGGATACACATTGTAAGCTAGACCCCCCCCCCCCCCACTGGCATTTCTCTGGACTTTGGCGAGGGCTTTAGTTGTGCAAAAATTCGAATTGAACCAAAAAAGAAAATTCAATTGAAATTGCCCACAAATTTGACTATTAAATTTTTGTGGGTTTTTCAAATGGCCGTATTTGTGGGAGATTAACTTGCTATGCGTCATTCATGTCGTCGAGTGACAGAACCAGACAGAAAAAATTGGATAATTATCTGCAGAAATTGCTAGGTATTTGAAAAATTTTCAAATATTTGCAGTCAGATGGAAATATTGGATAATTACCTGCAGTAATTGCAAGGTATTTGAAAAATTTTCAAATATTTGCAGTTTTTGGTAAGAGTATAGACAATTTAAAAAGTAAAAAAAAACAATTTATGCGGTTTTGCTTAAAAAAAAAAAAACAAGTAAAAACGTATTAAGTTCGGCCGTCCCGAACTTTTGATACCCGGTTGTACTGTAGCCGGTTGTACGTATCGGATTGACGCCATGAAATCCTCAAGGGCAAGGGCTGCCGCCTCAGTGTGCTACACACTGCTACAACAACAACAACCATGGATATATCCATTATCAAAAATTTATTGTAACACTACTATATCCATATTAATATCCAAAAATAGTCCGATCTTAAACATATAAGGTTCAGGTACCGAGAAGCTCTATAGAAGAAACAGTTCAAATTTCAGCGAAATCGGATAATAAGTGCGCCGTTCATGTGATTAAACCCTAATTCGCATAATCGATCGATATGACAGCTATATCTAAATTTGGTCTGATCTGGACCATATTAAGGAAGGGGTCTTGAAGCAGCTTGCATTTTCAAATTTCAGCAAAATCGGAGAATAAATGCGCATTTTAAGGTCGTGAACCATGTTCAGTACAGATGTTGGGAGTCTTGATACAACTCACTGTTTCGAATTTCAGCGAAGTCGGGTAATAAATGTGCCTGTTATAGGCCTAAGACCCAAAATCGGCAGATCAGTCTATATGGCATCTATATACTATACAAAAATGTTCCCAATCCCATGGCAGCCGGTTGTACGTACCGGGTTGACTCGATGGAGTACTTCATCGGCAAGGGCTGCCGCCTCAGTGTACAATACACTGCTACAACAACAACAACAAATATGTTCCGATGTGAACCATTTTTGGTTAAATTATCGGCAAGCCTAATAAAACTCTCTATGCCAAATTTCAGCGAATTCGGCAGTTCGTTCTATATCACATCTATATAGAAATATTGTCCGATCTGGACCATTTTTGACAGGCCTAACAAAATTCACTTTTCTGAATTTCTTAATCGGCACATCGGTCTATATAGCAGTTATATGTGTATATGGTTCGGTATACACCATATTCGGTCGGATGTTGAGGCTCCTAGTGCAACTCACGGTGTCAAATTTCAGCAAAATCTGAGATTAAATGCTCTTTTATGATCTTTAGACCCTAAAGCTGAAGATCGGTCTCTTTGGCAGCTGTATCTAATTATAGCCCGATCTAGACCATATTCGGGTTAGAAGTTGAGAGTCTTGATACCACTCACTGTTCCAAATTTGAGCAAAGTCGGGTTATAAATGCGCCTGTTATAGGCCTGAGACCCAAAATTGGCAGATCGGTCTATATGGCAGGTATATCCAAATATGTTCTGCACTAATAAAACTCACTGTTCTGAATTTCAGCGAAGTCGGGTAATAAATGCGCCTGTTATAGTCCTAAGACCCAAAATCGGCAGATCGGTCTGTATGGCTGTTTCCGATGTCGGCGGGCCTTATAAAACTCACTGTTCTGAATTTCAGCGAAGTCGAGTAATGAATGCGCCTGTTATAGGCCTAAGACCCAAAATCGGCAGATAGGTCTATATTCGGGTCGGATCTCGAGGCCCCTAGTGCAACTCACTGTTTTTCAAATTTCAGCAAAATCGGAGAATAAATGCGCCTTTTATGGTCTTTAGACCCTAAAGCTGAAGATCGGTCTCTAAATATAGCCCGATCTAGACCATATTTGGGACAGAACTTGAGAGTCTTGATACAACTCACTGTTCCAAATTCCAGCGAAGTCGGGTTATAAAGCGCCTGTTACAGGCCCGAGACCCAAAATCGGCATATCGGTCTATATGGCAGCTATATCCAAAAATGTTCCAATGTAGATTGGATCGGTTATCGGTGGGCCTAGTAAAACTCACTGTGCCATATTTCAGCGTAATAGGGTAATAACTGCGACAGTTGTAGGCTTAAGACCCTAAATCGCAGCTATATCCAAACATAGTCCGATGTGGCCTGTAATGACCTTATTATTATACACATTTTAGTGGGCAATTATAACCTTTACGCTCTATTCAATCCAAGTTCCAAAGCCTGATATCCTTTTTATATCCACCACAATAGGATGGGAGTATACTAATCTAGTCATTCCGTTTGTTACACCTCGAAATATTTGTCTAAGACCCCATGAAGTGTATATATTCCAGATCGTCTCGACGAGTCGATTTAGCCATGTCCGTCTGTCGAAATCACGATAGCGGTAGTCGGGGATTGCAAATGAGCCACATCGGTTCAAATTTAGATATAGCCCCCATATACACCGATCTAACAATTTGACTTTTTGAACCCCTGGAAGCCACAATTTGTGTCCGATTTGGCTGAAATTTTGCATGTAGTGTTCTGTTATGACTTTCAACAACTGTGCTTAGTACGGTCCAAATCGGTATATAACCTGATATAGCACCCATATATTCCGATCTCCCGATTTGACTTCTTGAGCCCTTACAAGCCCCAATTTTTGTCCGATTTGAAATTTTGCATGTAGCGTTCCGCTATGACTTTCTACAACTGTGCCAAGTATGGTACGAATCGGTCTACAACCTGATATAGCTCCTATATAAACCGATCTTCCGATTTGACTTTTTGGGCCCTTACAAGCCACAAACGTTTGTCCCATTTGGCTGAAATTGAGTATGTGGTGTTTTGTTATGGCTTTCAACAACTGTGCCAAATATGGTCCAAATCGGTCTATAACCTGATATAGCTCCCATGTAAACCGGTCTCTCGATCAACCTTGTTCGGTTCCTAGAAGCTTTAATTCTTGCTGGTTTCACTGAAGTTTAGCATGAAAAATAAAATTCAACTAAATTTACTTTGTATACATTTTTATCAGAATCCATGGTGGTGGGTTCCTAAGATTCGGCCCGGCCGAACTTAGCCGATATTGTTGGTCCTTAAATTTTTAATGTGATCGAAGACTTTCACATCCATCGAAGATTCACATCACATTCATATCTCTCAAAATGTCTTTGCTTATTTCCTGTTTGTATTCTAGAATCTACAAAAAACAGTCATTTGATTTATAAACACAGATTTTTGTAATAATTGATTTTTTTCTCTTCATTTTTTTCCCTCCCCTTTCAACAACACAACACCACCAAAACATTTCCCCCCTCACACACACACATCCAAACGTTTCCCTCAACATAATCGTTTAAAATATGATTAATGTTTGTGTGCGTGCGTGCGTGCGTGTGTGTGCGTATGTGTGTATTTGCATATTATGGACTTGAACCCTAAAAACCCAGTCTATATGCCTTACTTTCTTCTCCGGCCCGCAGATATCCATCGGGCAATAATAACAATGCCCCCGATGCCATCATCATCAGCAGGCCAGCCCTGCAGCAGCTTACCAATGCCATGGGAGTTCGCAAGAGCAGTAGTTTGCCCAATTTGCGCGACGATTGCCAGGAGGTGATGATTTTAAGTCAAACTCAAATTCATCCATCACAGCATACAGAGGCCAAGGTGCAACAACAACAACAACAGCTAAATGTATCACAGGCGATAACCACCTCCAATATGGAGGCGAATTTGAAATGTCGCAATCTATTGCCC
Source organism: Stomoxys calcitrans (assembly GCF_963082655.1). NCBI lineage: Eukaryota > Metazoa > Arthropoda > Insecta > Diptera > Muscidae > Stomoxys > Stomoxys calcitrans. The sequence continues at coordinate 32,835,496 of NC_081553.1, read as the reverse complement.
ATGTGCCAGATACCCATAACCGCCAATTCCACAGCAGCGTCCATAGATGAGCGTTTGAATATTTTGACACAAACAGCGCACCATCAGCAGCAGCAGCACCACCACCACCAGCAACAGTCGTCCTCGGGCAGCCATCATCACAAAGCCACTAAACATCGTTGCTGTTGTGGCGGCAGCAGCAGTGGGGCCAGCAATCACTCGAACTCAATGGCCAGCAATAATGGCTCGGCCACCCTGACTTCGCACCACTCGAACAAGGCTCACATTTCAGGTTCTACTTCGTCGGGCTCCTCCAATCCCCCGGCCTTCAATCTAGTCAAATTGTTTATCAAACAGAAAAGCACAAATTGCTCTTTGGAAGATCAACCGAGTGCTCACACCTGCATGGATGTCTCCTCGGGCTGTTGGCCTTCGAGTGATGCCAATAACTCGAGCACCAGCTCCTCGCTGGAACAGCGATTGCGTAAGAAGAGCATGAACGATTCCGGCAAGGGCTCCGCTCTAAGTAGGCACGATGAAGAGGTGGAGGCCAACGCTATGACATTCCAAATGGATGCTTCATCGTCTACGCCCAAGAAACACCAGCAGCAGCAACAGCAGAGACGTTCCTCCTTGTTCTACGATGAGGAGCCGAGCTCCAGTTCGACGGGCTCTTTGACGGCCACCAACTCGCCAGCCCATCGCAGACGCAGCATGCCTTTGCGCAATCCCGCTCTCAATCATTTGGCTGTCCAACATAACAATAACTCAAGTGCTAGTCTCCTATCATCGGATAATACCTCCGAACAGCTGACCCAGATCCAATTGTCCTCGGGCCAAGAGGGCTCATCCTCAGCATCCTCCCAATCAGCCTCATCTGCCAAAGCCGAACGCAACAAGCAGCGGAGAAGTCGCGAGGCTTCTCGGCCCATCTCGAATGCTTCGAGTTCCGAGATGATAACCCGATCCATGCAGACCTCATGCGGTTCTCTAAGTACCCGCAGTAGTTTAAGTGATCGTTTCCGTTGTGTGCCACCCTCGTTCTTGGAGAAGCTTAACAACTTGGGCGAAGAGAGGCAGGCGCCCATTTATGTCATCTATCCCAACTATGCTCTGCCCGATTTGGGTTTCGTCAAGACCTCGGCGACGCCCGATGTCATCTTTTCACCCTTCAACTACAAGAACTCAATTGGCAGCACCTCGGCCACCTCCTCGAGCGCCTCGTTGAAGAAGCGCTTCAGCCTCATGTCAGGCAGTGATGAGGATGAGATCCTCAAGACCATGGACTACAAGCATGTGCAGGACTGGCATTCACTGGTGACTCTGTTGCCCGGTGACTATAGACGTAGGCTAAAACACATTCCAGAGGTGAACGGAGTACTTAGCCATTTGGAGGCGGAACTTTCACAGAAGCCCCTCTTCTGTTTGACGCCACCGGTGAGACGCAACAGGCCCCATATATGTGATTGCAATCAATATTTCCATAGGGAACAGGCCGCCACAGAGACCACAGGTGGTGGCGCCTCCTCAAGCTCAGGTTCTAGTCAGCAACCCTCCTCCGGCTATAGGGGATCTTCAACCATGCTCACCGATTCGGAGTTTGAAAGTGGGGCAGGCAATGGCACCATGGCCAATGCTAGTGGTGATAATCTTAAGCAAATGTATGTCTATCAGTATGAGCAGCAACGCATGGATTCCGGCGTAGAGATGAGTCCCAAGGTGCAGTCCACCACCCCAGTGCCCATGCCCAGGGGTATTCTACGCAAAAGTTCTTCGGCTGTGCGAAACAAACGCAACTCCATGATTGAGCATGAGGCCAAGCAAACAAAGTTGGAGAAGCGTAGATCTCTGCAGGAGCCGCCACATCATTATCACATTGGCTCGGCGGAGGAGTTGGCCGAAGTCTTTGAGGAAGAGGTCGCTGGTTGTGAGCTATATGCCAGTCCCCAGCCGCGCAGTGAACGTCTGTCGCGTAAGGATTTGGATGCTCGGGTGCGAGCGGAGAATTTCCTTTCCTCATTGCCCCGCAATGAATTGAAGTATTATGCTGAGATAGCCGCCATTCTAGAGTCTTCCGAACCAGAAATTCAATATGATGCAGCTGCCCTAAAGAAAGAGGTATCCAGGGCTTTGAGCCAACAAAAGAAGGTCTCCTTCAATGACAAGGAAGGTCAAGCGAATGCCATGGTGCAAATGCAGGCGGAGACAAGGCAAAGGTTTTCCACCCCACCCAATTCGCCGAATATCTCTATGGCCACCGCTGGCCACAGCAATAATGCTGCTGCGGCTTTGCGTTTGCAAAATCATCCCTCCGCATCACCGGGTGCTGCTGCCGCCGCTGTAGCCGCTCCGCGACGCTGCTCACAACGTGATGAACTGGATAAGCGCAAGTCTGAAAGTAATCGCTTTAAACGTCTGCAAATTCAATGGGAACTCATGAGCAAGGACTCGAGCATGCTCAAGGAGCTGGTCAGCAATGAACAAACCAAGAGTGGCGGTTCAACACCCACATCGGCTCAGGCTGCTGCCAATGCAGCAGCAGCGTCCAAATCACGTATACCTCGTCCTGTTAGCTATCCAGCAGGAAAGTAAGTATACATTTAATCTGTTTTTGGTTTTTTTTTTTAACTTTTGGTAGAGAAATTGGCCTAGTGGTAACAAATTGGTAGTAGAGATTTGTTATGTAGTTGAGAATGTAGTTAAATTGGTATTTCTAGAAGTAGGCGAAAAAATGTTGGACTATAAAATATGGATATCTTAGCAAACATCTATAGAAAATTAATTTAATATTTCCGAGTAAATATAAAGAGAAGAAAATATTTTTCTGCTGTTCCGAACCTAAGAATATGCCGGCAAACTTCATTGGAAGGTAAGGTACCAATCTTAATTATCGGAAACGAAATTTTACTTCTTCGTTTTAGAGAATCTTGAAAATATCCCAGCAAGGTGAGCTAGTAACCCAATAATACACAATACACAGTAGAGCAATCTCAGAGCATGGGGAGGTGATTCCATGTTAGGGCAATAGACCATTTCCCTTTATCGGTATGAGAATTTTCGAATCTTTGTAGTAACACAAAAACACGAACCCCAAACAAGCATATAGACCGATCGATACTATATGTGATATATATAAAAGAAATCTAAATATAGAGTACGAATATAATACAAAAATTAAAGGCAAAGTGTTAGGACGCCCGCCCCAAACCTATCATTTAAGGGGGAACGACCCTCCCCAAAAACCCCCAAACGGGCATATAAACCGATCGGTACAAGAAGGTACATAAATAAAAAGTATTAGGGGCCTGCCCCAACCCAAAAACTTACTGTAGCCTGGGTTGAAAAAAAAGGTGTGTATTATAAACCTTCCCCATACCCTATGGACATACACCTTAGCCTTGTTACCCTAACGTAATCCCGATAAAATCTTTGTTGGCAATTCCATGCAGCTCTCATACTATGGCTCTAAGATGGTTCAAGTCGGTAATCGTATCCACACCTAAGGCCGAAATCTGTTGACAGGGAAAGCAGGGCATTGACATAGGCGGACATGCTTTGCAAATTGGACTCCTTCCTACTTTTTCTCAGAAATAGACTTGTCTTCTCACAATCGAGATCACCCATGCCATTTTCGTTGTTCTTCCAACCATTTCAATGTTCCACAGTGCTATAAAAGTGTTCCTCGCCTATGCTCTTAGCTTGGACCGCCTCGCCATGAAAGACTTTGCATTCACCAAGTTTACTGATGGCAGTATTATGGCCACATGGCCAATTTTTCTACTTTTTCGTTTCGTCTTACTCCGCTATGGGCCAGCAGTTAAACGTTACGGGTCGTTTCATCAAAGATAACGTAAATCCGCTGCTTACACTCTGATTCCGTCCATGACCTTACCATCATTGTTGTTGTAGCATACTGGGCGACTTACGATGTCCTCATTAAGACTGTACCTCCTCACGCATTTCGTGATCGCTCTGAGTTTCCCCTGCAGAACCGTGTGGCAGCCGGAAATAGAACTGAGAACTCAGTCAGTGTGTCTTTATTGAAGACACCCAGACACTCATTCGTGTAGCGTGAACTACCAGATGTCTCCCCAAGATTGTTCAGCTGGTAATGCTGTCTCAAACTCTATCTGAAGTGTCGTCTCAGGTATTCAATCAGATACCTCTCACGAGTTGGTAGCGTGCTTGGATTACCAGTGCAGGGGTCGTGGGTTCGATTCCCGCCATAAGCCTTGGTCTGTCGCTACCGGGGTATCACAATGGACTTCAAATTGTCTAAGTGAGTCTGTAAAGGACTGCCACTCGTACCTAACCTAACCTAACCATCCAGGTTTTTTACATCGCCTTGTTCTTATCTTGATCTTTTTATCGCCATCCACCAAACTACTGAGGTGTATTTTAGTATTGGTCTAATCAAGCCTTAGGCTCCATTTTTACATAGTGCACAAAATCTGTGAGCCTTCTCAATGCGCTCCTAGATGTGATACTTCCAGCTTAATTTTTATTTCAGAACACTCCCAAGTATTTTACCTTGTCGAATATCGAAAACGTTCTGTTGCGGAATGTGGCGCGTCACTATGTCTCACCTTGAACAGGCAGATTTCCGTCATCTCTGGGTTAACGCTCCGACCTCTAGGGTAGAGCAGTCGTATGCCATACCCACAACCCTTTGTTGTTGTTGTACCCACATTGGAATGTGAAGGTGGCGATCCTCCTCAAGCTCCAATAGCTTGCCTTTTCCTATTGTACACCACAGGCACCTAGTATTTATGCAAGAGCCGGTGCCGCCCGGCCTCTCATTGAGACTCTTCACTCAATGCCGCCTGGATTGTCCGCGACTACATTTGCAGCTATACAATATGGAGCATTGCACTATCTGCAACCCGTGGCTAAGCTTATCCTGACAGCTATGATCACCACATAGATCGAACCTCAAAATTCTAGCCAGAGTGGTGCTCACAGCTATCCCGTGCCGGAAATATTTATGGTGGTCATCCAGCGTCAAGATAAAATGCTCCACTGTGACGTGTCCTGTGCCACCTTATCTCTTATTCTTATGTCACGGGACTGATTTATCCAGTCCCTAAGGACCTGGTCAGGAAGCCTTAAAGCCTTTTTGGTGTCAATACATACCTCTAATGTTCATGGGTAAAATTTGCAATTTGCAACGTGTACATCTTTACATTGAAAGATTGTTGTACGGACAAACTCTTGCAGGATGTCGATCGTCTCCGATCCTAGTCTTCCCAATCCTGAAAAAGACGGCCTTGAGCATATAGAACGGCTTTAGTCCTATCCCAACATGTCATGTAGAATTAGTCAAGGTTTCCCATTTCTTCTCAAGCAAGTCTCCGTTTTGTTTGATTTAGACTTCCAAGATACATCGCGAACTTTTTGCTTCATCCTTTGATTAAGATAGTCACCTTTGTTATATGGGGAATGTCCACCTTCTTCACTAAGTCTGGCTTTGCGCCCTCCCAGAGAGTGGGGATACGCCCATCGAGTTTCCTTAGGTTATCAATACAACTTGCTGTTGTGAACGCAGCATCAGCATGACTTCAAGGTACTCATCGCTCATGATTTGAATAGGTGGTTTTGGTTCAGGTTATCAATACCTGTTCCAAGATCTGCTCTTTAACTAGATCCTCCACTTCGAACTGGTGGGATGTTAGTGGATGTACTGCTGATATCGATGAGCAAAAGTCAGCTCATGTCTGTTGTGCCTCCTGGCTACTGTGGCGGAAGAAGGCGGCTCTTTACATCTGTAAGCTTCCCTTTGGGAGCCTTAGAGCCTCAACCCAATCAAGAGTCAACGTTTGCATAAATTTTTTATGAAAAACATCAAGTAAAAGCATGCTAAGTTCGGCCGGGCCAAATCTTGGGAATACACCACCATGGATTCAGCTAAAATATGGAAGCTATTAGGTTGCCCAAAAAGTAATTGCGGATTTTTCATATAGTCGGCGTTAACAAATTTTTTCACAGCTTGTGACTCTGTAATTGCATTCTTTCTTCTGTCAGTTATCAACTGTTATTTTTAGCTTGCTTTAGGAAAAAAGTGTAAAAAAGTATATTTGATTATTTTCTTTATTTCTTTTAGAAAATCCGCAATTAATTTCAGCCAAATCGGATGAAAATTGAGGCTTGTAAGGTCTCAAGAAGCAAATTGGGAGATCGGTTTAAATGGGAGCTAAGTCAGGTTAAAGACAGATTTAGACCGTACTTGGCACAGTTGTTGAAAGTCATAACAGAACAATACATGCAAAATTTCAGCCAAATCGAACAAAAATTGCGGCTTCCAGGGGCTCAAGAAATCAAATCGGGAGATCGGTTTATATGGGAGCTATATCAGGTTCTGATTTGATTTGTACTTGGCACAGTTGTTGAAAGTCATAACAGAACACTATGTGCAAAATTTCAGCCAAATCGGACAAAAATTAAGCAAGCGCTGGTGCCCTGGAGACTCCTCTGGAAACTGCTGATTGTCCACGATTGCATTTGCAGCTTAGCAGGTCCTTAAAGACTAGATAAACCATATGCTAAGGAACAGGTGGATAAATTGCGGGTCCCATGACATAAATATAAGCGAGAAAGTGGCACAAGGCACGACACAGGGGGCATGTTATCTAGGGCTGGCAAACTATCGATAATCGCAACATTCGATATTTTCGATAGTTTTAATAAGAAATATCTATAGTATCGATACTATCGTTAATTTTCCATCACCTATATTTGACGCGAAAATGAGAAGTAAAAATCAGGAAATCCAAGATTAATAAAGTCGGTTGAAAGTCATAAGAGAAATCTTTAGCCTTATCGAATGAAAATTGCGCCCTCTATAGGCGAAATATATCTTAAGAAATACATTCAGTGTCTTGTTTCGGATTAGTTTTGCAAAAATTAAACTTTTGCGATAGTATTTATCGGAAAAATATCAATCGATATTCAGTCAAAAAATTAAATATCGATAGTGCCTTCGATATATTGCCACCTCTAATGCTATCGCCACACCTTTGGGATATTATCCAATACTTAATTTTTTCCATAACAGAACACTATGTGCAAAATTCCAGCCAAATCGGACAAAAATTGCGGCTTCCAGGGGCTCAAGAAGTCAAAACGGGAGATCGGTTTATATGGGAGCTATATCCAAATTTGAATCGATATGGCCCATTTGCAATCCCCAACGACCTGCATCAGTATTAAGTATATGTGCAACATTTCAAGCGACTAGCTTTACGCGTTCGACCGCTATCGTGATTTCTACAGACGGACATGACTAGTTCGACTCAGAATGTCGAGACGATCAAGAAGATCAATATTTCGAGGTGTTACAAACGGAATGACTAGATTAGTATACTCCATCCTATGGTGGTAGGTATGCTTCTAAATCAACTTCACATTTTCCCTTGACTATTTGATTGGGTTTAGCCTCTAAGCCTTCCCGAAAGACTCATTGTCCACGTATGCTTCATTCAGATTTAATCTTCGAAGTAGGATAGTTGACTCGGTCCTTCCAAAGTACTTGAAATCGCAAAGCACTTTTTTTGGTGCTTTCGCAATGTTCTGCTCTTCATGAAAACTGATCCTCTTACCAGCTTTCGCAGAAGAGTTATACAGACCTAATACGAGGTCCATCATCCTAACATGGAATTTTCTAGTCGCCAGATTGGATGTTGTACTGTTACTGTATATTAAGGAAAAAATACTGTGGGAGATATTTTAATATTCTAGCAAACGTTTTTTAACTTAAACTTTTCCCTTGAACATTCCATTAAGGAACAGGGTCAAACTTGTCACAATTTTTATAGTCCAACAGTTTTCTTCTTATATTACAAACTTTATTACAAATGCTACAATTTATTAAATTTTATTTTATTTCTAATTTATTTTGTCTTCCTTTTTTGTGATTTATTTTCATATTATGTTTTGTTATACATCTTTACCTGCACCTATGTAATTTGTCGAAAAAAAATCTACAAAAACAAAAAAACCAACTCCCTCCCACATGCACATCACCCAACCAAACAACTATAACTCTGCCTGTATGAATTTGTTTTGGGGTGTCTTATTATTTATCTTTTGTTGTGTATATATAAATAAATTTTGATTTTAAATTGTCTATATATATACTTCCAACCGAAAAAAAACCAACCCTCAACCCAACCTATCAACCAATCAAACAACCAACAACAACTTGCATGTTATGTAAAAAAAAAAAAACATATATACCTACATTATATCGTATATATCCCCAACTGTAGAAGAACTGATATGTATAATGATCCTCCTACTCATCATCATCATGTAATGACTGATAACACAACAACAACAACAACCACAACAACTTTAAACCATAAATATGCCAATGTAAATACAAAAATACCTAAACCTCCACGTATTTCTCCACAAATTGCTAGAATTTCAAATCAAGCGGATCCCACAAAGACAACCAGATCCCCCTCTCGTCTACAGCCACCGAAACGTTATAGCATGACCACAACACCACCCTCAGCGACCAATGTTGGAGCGGTAATGTCATCCCCATCCACACCAACAACGCCAGGCGGCGGTGGTTCGGCTAATCGTGCCCGAACACCAAATTCTAGAGTAGCAGTGACAGCCCCAAATACACCCAAGAAGAGAGTGCAATCACCCAGGTGAGTAGATAGATTATTAAGCCAAAAGAATTTGAAGAGTTTTTTTTTTTGTAATTGCTCAAAGAGATTAGTAGAAATTAACTCGTTTAATGTCGGAAGTGTCGCAGACCACCGTAGCGGAGAGGTTAGCATGTCCGCCTATAACGCTGAACGCCTGGATTCGAATCCTGGCAAAAACATCAGAAAAAATTTGTTCCTTTTCATTTCCTCTCTTTCCGCTAGCGCGTCGCTACTAATGGCAGGGTGGCTTTGTTTGCCACATTGTTGCCTTCAGTAGCTTGGTGGAGGAGTCAGGTATTCAGAGTGGGCATGATTTACCATTGCGCCGTTATATCATCGGTACAAAAAGTGCAGTTGGGTCGGTCGAGTGGAGTTTGCCGTTGCTATCTGATTCGTTTGCAACTTTTCTCGCCGCTTTTTGACGTGTCCGCCCCGTGCTGCACCATGTGTTGTATCATGGCAGCTATAGTGCAGGTGCGAACCTTTGCTTCACCATGTCTTGTATAATGGCAGCTATAGTACAGCGCGTCACCCTCTTTGTTGTTATGACGCGTTTCACAATTCTGCGCACTTCATATAAGGCGGTAAGGCCAGTGCGTATACTACCCCTTCTCTGTGAAGAAATTGTACATCTTAAGTCCAGATTCGCAGATCATGGCCCTCAACGTTAGGTTAGCCCGTTTTAATCAATCTTTGTTTTCTCAGAGTAAATGAATTTTATACGGAAAATTGATACTGACCCAGCGCCCCCACCACATGTGGTTTCTGTGCAATTGCACATGTAACCCTAGTGTTGGGAGTTGCTAGCTTCATGATCGGTAGCCCGCTTCCAGCCGCCGCTAGCCTGGAAACAAACGCTAATGTTGTTGTAGTCACATTTGTATGTGAAGCTATCGATCCTCGTCAAGATCCATAGGTGAACAAGCTCATTCCATTCCATAGAACCGATCACAGCGGGAACGTTATGGCCATTAGTATTTAAGCAAGGGCTGGTGCCCTGGAGACTCCTCTCGAAACTGCTGATTGTCCACGATTGCATTTGCAGCTTAGCAGCGAAATATGCTAAGGAACAGGTGGATAAATTGCGGGTCCCATACATAAATATAAGCGAAAAAGTGGCACAAGGCACGACACAGGGGGGCATATAATCTAGAGCTGGTAAACTATCGATAATCGCAACATTCGATATTTTCGATAGTTGTAATAAGAAATATCTATAATATCGATACTATCGTTAATTTCCCATCACCTATATTTGACGTGAAAATGAGATGTAAAAATCAGGAGATCAATTTATATAGAAGCAATATCAATGCACAGACCAAATAGTCTTATATGTTAGCCTTATCGGATGCAAATTGCGCCCTCTATAGGCGAAATATATCTTAAAGGATACATTCAGTGTCTGATTGCTTATTTCTGTTTAGTTTTGCAAAAATTTAACTTTTGCGATAGTATCCATGGGAAAAATATCAATCGATATTCAGTCAAAAAATTAAATATCGATAGTATCGATATTTTTGGCCAGCTCTAATGTTATTGCCACTCCTCTTGGATATTATCCAATATTTACATTCGCCTCAGTAGCTTAGTGGACTGGAGAAAAACTGCACCGTTAGGACCATTCAACAAATTCAGAGAACATGTTGTCTTGGCGAAGGCGGAGCGATGAGGACCACGCCCACTAGAGCACTGGAGACTATTCTAGATAACCTACCCATTGACATACAGATTAAATGTGAGGCAGCCACTGCGCCTGTGAGACTAAAGGCGATGGGAGAATAGATTGAGGATGGGAGCAGCTCATACCATTGCGGTATAATCGAGGCGACGATAGGAAACCTGGAAAGAAGGGAGAAGGTTTCCGATCGAATACCACACGACATCCATCTTCAATTTGGCTCAGATCGGTCAAGGTTTGGATATAGCTGCCATATAGACCAATCTCTCGATTTAAGGTCTGGGTCCATAAAAGGCGCATTTATTGTCCGATTTCGCTGAAATTTGGGACAGTTAGTTGTGTTAGTCTCTTTAACAACTTTCTGCGTTTTGGCCCAGATTGATCCAGATTTGGATATAGCTGCTATATAGACCGATCTCTCGATTTAAAGTCTTAGGCCCATTATAGGCGCATTTATTGTCCGATTTCGCTGAAATTTGGGACAGTGAGTTGTGTTAGGCTCTTCGACATCCTCCTGTAATTTTGGCTCAGATCGGTCCAGATTTGGATATAGCTGCCATACAGACCGATCTTTCGATTCAAGGTTTTGGGCCCATAAAAGGCGCATTTATTGTCCGATTTCGCCGAAATTTGGAACAGTGAGTTGTGTTAGGCTCTTCGACATCTTTCTGCATTTTGGCACAGATCGGTTCAGATTTGGATATAGCTGCCATATAGACCGATCTTTCGATTCAAGGTTTTGGGCCCATAAAAGGCGCATTTATTGTCCGATTTCGCTGAAATTTGGGGCAGTGAGTTGTGTTAGTCTCTTTGACAACTTTCTGCATTTTGGCACAGATCGGTTCAGATTTGGATATAGCTGCCATATAGACCGATCTCTCGATTTAAAGTCTTAGGACCATAAAAGGCACCTTTATTGTTCGATTTCGCCGAAATTTGGGACAGTGAGTTGTATTAGTCTCTTTGACAACTTTCTGCATTTTGGCCAGATCGGTTCAGATTTGGATATAGCTGCCACACAGACCGATCTCTCGATTTAAGGTTTTGAGCCCATAAAAGCCGCATTTATTGTCCGATTTCGCTGAAATTTGGGACAGTTAGTTGTGTTAGTCTCTTTAACAACTTTCTGCATTTTGGCCCAGATTGATCCAGATTTGGATATAGCTGCCTTACAGACCGATCTCTCGATTTAAGGTTTTGCGCCCATAAAAGGCGCATTTATTGTCCGATTTCGCCGAAATTTGGAACAGTGAGTTGTGTTAGCGTCTTCGACATCTTTCTGCAATTTGGCCCAGATCGGACCCATAAAAGGCACATTTATAGTCCGATGTTGCTCAAATTTGACACAGTGACTTATGTTGAGATTTTCGACATCCATTGCGTATATGGTTCAGATCGGTCTATATTTGGATATGGGTACCAAAAATACCAATATTTTGTTATGCGAAATTGAACAATGACTTGTTCCACACCACAATTGTACCACAATCCACATCGGACCATATTTCCATAAAGCCGCTATGGGGGCATAAATTATGATTATCAGATTCTGATGAAAGGTGGTTTATATATATATCCGAGGTGGTGGTTATACAAAGTTCGGCCCGTCCGAACTTAAAGCCTTTTTACTTGTTGACCAACAATTTTACTTAATTTAAATTATCATTATAATAATATTTGTTCTCATATATACTTACTTACCTTGCAGAACTATTCCAAGAGTGCGATAAATTGAGATAAGAAGTGACAACAGACGGAATAATGAATGGCACATCACATCCCCCTCCTGTGTTGTAATATTTATTTTCCAAGTCCAGAAATCAACAAAAACCCCCCCTGAAGAGCCAGCACGAGTTAATAGATTAGTCAAGAAGATAATGTGAAGAAAACAAAACAAAAATTAGTCTAAAAAAGCTCTACTCTCTCTTACTTTCGCTAAAAAGAAAAAGAAAAAACACACACACACACACTCATAAAGCCACAAGAAAATGCTTATATCAAGTATGAATTTTAGCTAAGAAGAGATGGGAACAGAAGGCTAACTTAGAGAAAGAATGTAAACTAAAATTGCGATAAAGGCCATAAACAACAGCTCCGCTTCCCCCCTCTCACTTTAAGGAAAGGAGAGACATTTTCATTATTTACAACAACAACAAGAGAAAATATTTTGCTATATTTTTTAGTTTTTGTTTTTTGTAAATTAGTTGAGAATTGTATGTAAACTTTATTAACATGTTTAAAGATAAACCTTATGATATCTTATAGCAAAGACAGAGACAGACATTTATGATCTCTCTCTCTCTCCCTCTCTCTCTGTATCACTTTAACTTACACACAGAAAGGCAAGATAAATATTTCTATAAATTAAGTATAGTAAGTGAAAAAAAGGCCTAGTTTATTATCATTACTATTTTTATAATTATTATTGTTTTTTTTTGTTTATGTCTCGTTTTTATTTTTTTTAAAGAAGAGTTACTTTTTTTCTAAGTTTTGTTGTAATACCAGTGATAAAAATCGTACCAATCTAATGGCAAAACTAAAAAGCGTACCATATTAAACACCAATTACCCAAAAAAGAAATCCAACCTGCTATAGTAAAAGAAACCAAGTTTTCCTAAGTTCCAAATGAAGGCCTATTTTGAGTTTTTTTCTCTAACCAAAGGCAAAGGAATGGGGAAATAACGTAGAGAAACCTAAAGAAAAGATAAAAAGACTTTGTATGGGGTTATATCATAAGGATGAAAAGGCTAAACATTGAAGATGGAGAAGGCGAAGACGAAGGCTAGGAAATGATGAGATGAGTTATAAGAAAAACAATCTTGTGTATTTATAGTTTTAATTAAGTCCATATACAAAAGAAAACAAAAAGCCCTGCCTCCATGGCCCTGCTAGCCCGCCCGCCCCTCAAGAAAACTACCATACACCATGATGTTGATGAAGATGAACACTTGATATACATATATTATATTATATATATATCTATTTATCTATATATATATATATCTAAAACAATGAGAGTAAAAGAAAGCTTTGTATATGTTTTTTGTTGCAATATATAAATTAGAAGAAGTGAAAAGAAAAACAAAAAAAAAATACCCGAGAAGAGAAGAAGAAGCATACAAAAAAAGGAAGAAGATTTAAATAAACAAAAAATCGTACTATATAATTATCATATATTTGTAAAATATTTTCTATAATCGAAGTAAAATAAAAACAAAATAACATAAAACAAAAATTCCTTCCTATCCCCCCCCCCCCCAACAAACACACATGCAAACTTAAAATGCATATTTAGAGAAAAATGTAAAGAAATTGCTAAACGGGCAGCATTTTCTTTCCTCCCCCCGCCCCCCTGAAAAAACAAAAAAAAAAAACAAAACACTTAAAGCTCAAGTCAGTCATTTAGAAAAAAAAAAGGAAAGAAAACAAAAAACAAAGAAAAACCATGCAAGCATTAATTATATGGCTGCTAAAAAATTCTTGAGAATGCAAAACTCTAAAACAAAAATGATATTAAGTAACAACAACAAAATTAAGCTGAAATCTTTATGATATAAATTAAAACAAAATTATATTATTATTTCATATCTTAAGGTTTTAATTTTTGTTTTTTGTTATTGATGATTTTATGATTTCAAACAATTATCGTTACGACGATATGATGATTCGTTGATGATTGAAATGTGTTGTAAAAGAAACAACAACAACAACAATTTGGATATTTGAGAGGGGATATGGCAAAAAAGTCAAAAGGATTGAAGGAGAAAATAGCAAAAATCTAACATACCGACAACATGTTTTATTTTAATTCCTTCCTGAAGTGCAGTGGAAAGTTGTAGTAACTAGTTATCGATATCATGCGCTGACAGCCGCTATCAGTGGATTTGTAATGTATAGAGCTAAAATAAAACTTTTCGCAAAAAAAAATTTTTTCAGTTATCGTTATCATTTTTCAGTTAAAGTTATCAGTTATCGATTTTAAAAATACATTATTTTTAATTAATTTTTTATAAAATTAAATTTTTTCATTAGGATTTTTTGAAAATTTAGTTGGCTTTTGAATTTGTTGAAAATTTAATATAATTTTTTAAAAAATTAAATGAAATTATTTAGGAAAATTTTATATGCTATCGAATTTTTTCTAAATCCATTATTCTCCATTATTTTTTCTAAACCCATTATTACAAAAGCTCTTTAAAAAAATTTAATTAGTTTCTTTTGAAGTTTTTTTTCAAAACTTCGAAATATTTTTTTTAAGTTTTGCAACCAATTTTAACTTTATCGAATTAAAAATTTTTATCGATTTCAAAGAAACGTTTTTTTGTCTACAAAAAATAACTGTCAGTTTTTATTTTGTTATCGCATTTTCATAAACTGTTATCGAATTTTTTAAAGTTATCGACTTTTTGGGTATCGATGTTTTTTCAAAAACAACTTCTTTCGTTCAATGTTTAATTTTAGAAGAAATCTTATAAAAAAATTTATTGAATAAAAATTTTATATTTGGTAAAATATCAATTACTTAAAATATCGATAACAATTTTTTTTTTAGTGAAAAAAGCGACATTTTAAATTATATCGAACTAAATATTTCATTGATTTCAGAGAAATGTTTTTTGTCTACAAAAAACAATTTTCAGTTTTTACTTTGTTATCGCATTTTCATAATTTTTTAAAGTTATCTATTTTTAGGTATCGATGTTTTTTCAAAAACAACTTCTTTCATTCAATGTTTAATTTAGAAGAAATTTTATTAAAAAATTATTTATTGAATACCAATTTAATATATGGTAAAATATCATTAACTTAAAAAATCGATAACAAACTTATTTTTTTAGTGAAGAAGCGACATTTTTAAATTTTATTGAATTAAATATTTCATTGATTTCAAAGAAATGTTTTTTATTTCTTCAAAAATATCAGTTGTTTTCTTTGTTATCGCATTTTCATAAACTGATTTGTTATCGATTTTTTTAAATTGTCGATGTTTTTCAAAAACAACTACTTTCATTCAATGTTTAATTTTAAAAGAAATCTAAATAATGTATTGAATAAAAATTTAATTTTTGGGAAAAAAATCAATTAATTAAAAAATCGATAACAAACTTTTTTTTTAATGTATCGAACTTAAAAATTTTGTTATCGAATATTCATAAACTGGTTTGTTATCGATTTTTAGGTTCCTGTGTTTTTTTTGAAAAACAACTTATTTCATTTAATGTTTAATTTTAGAAGAAATCTTATTGAATAAAAATTGAATTTTGGGCAAAATCAATTACTTAAAAAGTCGATAACATTTTTTTTTCAAATTAATGATTTTTAATTGATTTTTTATAAAATTGGGATTTTTCATTATAATTTTTAAATAAATTTTCATTCGAGTCTTCTTTTTCAATCGATTTAATAAAAAATGATTTTCTCCATAGATTTAAAAAAATGTTCGGTCTCTTTAAATTTTTTCTACTTTTCATGACAAACCTGTCTTTTTTTATCGATTGTTTAATAAAGCGATATTTAGTTATCAATTTTAAGAGTTATTGACTGTATTCAACATTTGTTTCGCTCAATGTTAAATTTTTGAAAAATCCAATTAAGAAAATGAAAAATTGAAAAAAATTGCAACAATAAAAAGAAAAATCGATTTTTCCGAGAAATTTTGATTTCAATTGAAATTTTACAGAAAAGTTTGTTATCATTTTTAAATTCTTATTTTACGTTGTTATCGATTTTTACCCAAAACTTGTTTTCTCATCGATTTATTAGGAATTGTTTTTAAATGATTAAACAAATTCTAAAATATTGTTCTTATTTTTTCAAAAATTTGATTTTCAATAGAATTTTCTTAAAAATTTTTTCCTATTTTTATTTTATCGATTTCCAAGATATGTTATTGATTTCTTAAAAAATAGATTTTTATTAAATTTTTCAACTTATTGTAAATTTTTTCTTTCAGTTTTTATTGAATCTTGTTCTTGTTATCCTTTTTTCTATCTTTCGATTTTTCTTGCATATCGATAATTCTCGATAGTTAATAGAAAATGAACATTTTTACCGATATAATTGCATTGATTTTTTTTTCTAATTTTAATTATTAAAAGTTTAATTTTAAAAATTTTTAACAAAAGTTTATTTTTAACTTTTAGAAAAAAAAAAAAATTTTGTAACGATCATTTGTCTTTATTTTTAAATATTACAAACATCTACTTTTCTAAGAATGATTTGTTATAAACAAACATTTTAAGAAAGTATTTTTGAAAATTCGATTAAAATCTTTATTACGTAAATTTTATAAAAATGCATTTTTTATGAAAATTGAGTTTTATAGAAATTTAAAAAAAAAAATAAATTTTTTTTTGATCTTATAAAGTTCAAATATACTATTTTTTTGGTAGCCTTTTTTTAAATAAATTTTTTTGTATAATTTTATAAAAAATAAATTTTATTCTAAAATTCAATAAATTCGAATTTATTGAAAAATATAGAAAATCAATTTATTAATCAGAGAAAACGAGGTTGTAATTTTTTTCCAAGAGCCATTTTTTATAAATTATAATTTTTTATCGATTATCATATATTTTTTTTTTTTAAAGAGGAAATTTTTATATTGTTTACATTCTATTTCAAATTGCCATTAAATTATACATTATTTTTTCTTAACATTAGTACTTTTCAGACCTGTGTAGCTATCGATACCATGCGATAACAGCCAATAACACTAACTGTGCAATGTTTGGAACTGTAATGAAACCAATAGTTATTCACAATATCTTTATTTGAGGACAGCGTTATTTCAGTACTTAAAGAGCAAGATTTAAGTCTGAGTACTGTCGATGGTTTTGCAATTTAAAAATAATATTTTTTTTTTAAAACATCGATAGCAAAGAACTTTGTAGAAAATTCGATATTTTTTTTGTTTTCATTCTTTTAAAGTTCCATAAGCTAAATTTTTAGTTTGGTATTTTTTATAATTATTGTCAAAACTTTGAAAAATTAAAAAAAATATTTCCAAGTAAAGAACTTTTTACCATTTCAATAAATTTATTTATATGTGTTTTTACACAACAGTAATTTGTTGGCGAATTTCGTTAACTGTTATCGAAATTCGATCACTGTTATCGAAATTCGATAACTGTTATCGAAATTCGATGAAATATATTTTTTTTTTGTCGAAAATTTTTAATAATTTCAAAACTTTCAAACTTTGTGTTTTTCAAATTCGATAACTGTTATCCAAATTCGATGAAATATATTTTTTTGTCGAAAAATTACAAATTTTCAATGCATTATAAATCGCAAAAAAATTTCGCAAACTCTAATTTTTATTTAAAAAAAAGATCGAATCGTCGATATGTTATCGAATTCGATCATTTTTCAAAATTAATTTTACTTTTGATTTTTATAATAATTTGAAAAACTTTCAAAATTTGTTTTTCAAACGCGATAACTGTATCGAAATTCGATAAAATATATTTTTTTTCGAAAATTTAGAATTCTTCAATGCGTCATAAATCGCAAATAAATTTCGCAACCTTTTATTATTATTTAATCATCGATAACTTATCGAATTCGATAATTTTTCAAAATTCATTTTTTTATATTTTTTTAATAATTTCAAAACTTTCAAACTTTGTGTTTTTCAAATTCGATAACTGTTATCGAAATTCGATGAACTATATTTTTGTTGTTGAAAATTTATAATTTTTTTTTATTTTTTTTTGATTGAAAGCAGCTTTTTAGTTTATGACTATTGCCATATATCCTCTCAAGTATCAAAAAATGTTTCCTTTTGTAACACACTTCAATAGTTTCTTTGTGTTCTGCGCGGCTTTTTAGAAAATCAGCACCCTTATGTTTAGTCAACTTCTAGAAGAAAAATGCCTTGTTTTGAAAGGGACATTTTTTTCATTTACATACACGCCCACACTTACACGCTCTCATCAAAAAGGTGAATATAAAAAAATAGTTAACATAACTGAAAAAAAAACAACATACTGCAAAAAAGCATAAGTACTTTCTTTGTTTAAGTACAAATTCAAATCGGGTTTTGGTTTTAAGTTAAAAACTACTGCTCTATAGCTTCCTTAACATAATTCCCTCTCGAAATTCTTCTTCGTTTTTTTTTTGAAACAATCCTAAAATTTTTAATTTAATTTCATAAGAAAATAGTTTTTATAATTTAATCCTATTTTTTTTTTATTTTTTTGAGTTATTTATTGCAAGGCAAGAAAATTAAATTTTCGTTAATTTTTTTTATTTAATTATTTGATTTTAGTTTTCATTTAAAACACAAAGTGATTATTGATTTACTATTATATTTTTTTTTATTAATTTTGTTTTTTTTTTTTTTAATACAAATATATTTTTTTAATATTCTCTTCCTCCCTTACTTACATAAAATCAAATGTTCTTCCTTTTTTTTAATAAAACACAATTTTTAGAAAATAGTTTTATTTCATTTATTTTTCAACTCTACGTTTATAAAGTGTAAATGTTTATATTGTATTCATTTTTAATTTAGTTTTAGTATTTTTTTTTTTATTATAATTAAACTTTTATTTCAATTTCTTCACACCCCGTCCCTCTTCGGGCTATTATTATCCTACTATCTATAATTCTTATCATTGTAAACTTTATTATTTAAAACAAAATAATTCTTTATAATTATACTATTATCAATCTAAACAACAACAAGAAACCACATAAATGTATTAAAAATCGAGAAGAAGAAGAAAAAACAAAACAAAACTCAATAATAAATAAATATTTGCAGAAGAATTTATCATCATAACAAAAGAAAAAAATTAAATAAAAAAAAAAAACAAAAACAAATCGTACATTTTCCTTTATTACATGACAACACAACATCTAACACATGAAATATCATTCTTTAGAGAAAAAAAAAGAAGAAAAAAAAATAGCAAAACCAAAAAAACAAAAACAATTTATCATTTCTTCCCTACCCTGACAATGTCCTTCGAAAGCGATACAACCTACAAGAGAAACAACAACATCATAAAAATGTATAAAAAATGAACCCACATAAAACAATTTTAATTTAAATTAAACGGGAAAAAATATTATTATTATTATACATATTAAAGAAAATATTAATAAAATAAATAAAAAAAAAGTATTAAGAAAACAAAATTTTTGGGTGTTTTTATTTCACCAAAATTTTAGAAAAAATTGAACAACTTTCGCTTTTCCTCTAGTGGAAATCGAATTTTGTGTTGGAAGTCAGAGCTCGTTACCAACTCAGCTACCGAGACCCAATCACTTGACCCGAAATTTAGTTGGCAGTTTCGCATCTTACTACCATACTTTGCCATTGAGCCTCATATAGTCCGGAACCCCCATCTCATATAGCCAACATAGCGCAGAAGTTAGAATGTCTTCCAATATCGCTGAACGCCTGAGTTCGAGCCCTGGCGAGAACATCAGAAAAATGTTCGGCGGTGGTAATCCCCCCTAATGCTGCGGACATTTGTGAGGTACTTCTTCTCTAACTACTTACTTCTCCACAAAGAGTTGTCGCACTGCGACATGTCGTTCGGACTCGTCTATAAAATGGAGGCCCCTTATCATTGAGCTTAGACTTGAATCAGACAGCACTCATCGATATTTAAGAAGTTTGCCCCTGATCCTTAAAGGAATGTTCATCGGCAAATTTGCATAGTCCCGATCGGTATATTTGTCCTCTATAAACCTTGCCCTATGTTTTTATACCCACCATCGAAGGATGGGGGTATATTCATTTTGTCATTCCGTTTGCAACACATCGAAATATCCATTTCCGACCCTATAAAGTATATATATTCTTGATCAGCGTAAAAATCTAAGACGATCTTGCCATGTCCATCCGTCTGTCTGTTAAAATCACGCTACAGTCTTTAAAAATAGAGATATTGAGCTGAAACTTTGCACAGATTCTTTTTTTTTCCATAAGCAGGTTAAGTTCGAAGATGGACTATATCGGACTACATATATCTTGTTATAACCCCCATATAGACCGATTCGCCGATTTAGGGTCCAAGGCCCATGAAAGCCACATTAATTATCCGATTTTGCTGAAATTAGGGACAGTGACTTGTGTTAGGCCAGTCGACATCCTTCCTTAATATGGCCCAGATCGGTTTAGATTTGGGCCCATAAAAGGCGCATTTTCTTGTCCGATTTTGCCGAAATTTGGGACAGTGAGTTGTGTTAGGCCCTTCGATATCCTCCTTCAATTTGGACCAGATCGGTGCAGATTTGGATATAGCTGCCTTATAGACCGATCTCTCGATTTAAGGTTTCGGATCCATAGAAGGCGCATTTATTATCCGATGTCGCCTAAATTTGGGACAGTTAGTTAAGTTAGGCTCCTCGACATCTTTCTACAATACGGCACAGATCGGTCCAGATTTGGATACAGCTGCCATATAGACCGATCTTTCGATTTAAGGTTTTGGACCCATAAAAGCCACATTTATTATCCGATTTCAGCGAAATTTGGGACAGGGAGTTGTGTTAGGCCCTTCGACAGCCCTCTTCAATTTGGACCAGATCGGCCCAGATTTGGGTGTAGCTGCCATATAGACCGATCTCTCGATTTAAAGTCTTGGTCCCATAAAAAGCATATTCATAACCAGATTTCGCTGAAATTTGAGCCAGTGACTTATGTTAGGCTTTTCGACATCCGTCTCGTATATGGTTCAGATCGGTCTATATTTGGATATGGCTACCAAAAAGACCAATATTTTGTTCTTCAAAATTGAACAATGACTTGTACTTTTAGACCTCTTAATATCCGAGTCGAATTTGGTTCAAATCGGAGCATATTTCCATATAGCTGCTATGGGGGCATAAATTATGAATTTTTCACTGGATTATAACGAAAGGTTGATTACATATATTCCCGAGGTGGTGGGTCCGGCCGAACTTAATGCCTGTTTTACCAGTTTGTTCTTTCTTTTAAATGACGTTAAATGAATAAACAAATACATAAATAAAAACGTGCTAAGTTCCGAGTTTCAGCCGATTTGGTTGAAATTTGGGATAAGATGTTTTGTTATGAATTCCAACAACTGTGCTAAGTATGGTTCAAATCTATAACCTGATATAGCTGTCATATAAACCGAACTTGAATCTTGACTTCTTGAGCCCCTACAGAGGGCAATTCTTGTCCGATTTAGATGAAATGTTGCGTAACGTATTTTGTTATGACTTCCAACAACTGTGCCAAATATGGTTCAAATCGGTCCATAACCTGATATAGCTGCCATATAAGCCTATCTTAATTTTTGAATTCTTGAGCCCCTATAGGGCGCAATTCTTATCTGATTTGGCTCAAATTTTGCATGAGGTATTTTGTTATGACTTCTAACAACTGTGTCAAATATGGTTCAAATCCATCCATAACCTGTGATAGCTGCAATTTAAACCGATATGGGATCTTGACTTATTGAGCCTCTAGAGGGCGCAATTATTATCCGATTTGGCTGAAATTTTGTACAACGGCTTCTACCATGACCTTCAACATGCGTGATAAATATGGTCTGAAGCGGTCTATAGCCTGATACAGCTCCCATATAAAGCGATCACCCCTTCTTTATTACTTCTTGAGCTCCTGAAGGGCGGAAATCTTATTAGAATTGGGTAAAATCTTAAACAATGACTTCTACTATGGTCTCCAACATTCACCTCAATAATGGTCCGAATCGGACCATAACTTGCTATATCTTCAATAGCATAGCAATTTTTTTTTTTTTATTCTTTTGTTTGCCTAAAAAGAGATATCGGGAATAGAACTCGACCAATGCGATCCATGGTAGAGGGTCTATAAGATTCGGCACGACCGAACTTAGCTCCTTTTACTTGTTTTTTATATGCAATTTTTTTTTGGACTTATATCCTTTGTCTACTGTATACTTTCAATGACCTTTAGTACAGAGTTTATTGGAGGATGCAGCTACCTAGCCACTTGTAATTTTTTTTAACCCGTTTACATGACAGTTTTTGGTGTTTTAATGGTGAGGCTAATTTTGCAAAAGGAAGATGCGAAGGTTTTTGTGAATTATCACCCATTTAAAAGGTGAAAAGGCTCTTTTGTGCCTCTTTATTTTCCTATTCACAATAACTATGGTCAATATAGTATGTATGCGAACCATTTCTCATAAGAATTATGTCATTCACAATAACTAATTTAGTACTGGTTCTATTGTGGTTTGTGGCTATACTACGGGCGTGATTGGGATGAATGTTATTCTTGAATTAGTAGAGGGCAGTAAATGTCTCAATATTACAAGCCTTTTTACCCATGCAACGTTTGGAGGAAACAAGGTTGGGTGGTAGTTGGAGCAGTTTTGTACCCTTTATGAGAGGACGGGGAATTTTTAACTTCCTTATTCAGTTTTTAACACCTCGAAATATTGGTTTAAACCAGTAAAAGTATGTACACATACATTTTCTTGTCCGTCATGGCATTTAAATCGATTTAGGCCCGTCCGTCCGGCTGTCTGTCTGTCGAAAGCACAATTTGCCAAAATATTTCTTATTAATTTCGGTCTGTGGTTAGATATAGCTCCTCTATAAACCGATCAATGTCTTCGCTTATGTCTTCTACACTGCAATAAAAGTTGGCCCGAAATTCAAGATTTTTTCTTCATTCGTGGGACTTAATTAATGAAATCAAGCCAAAAAACCATAACTTAAATAAATGTGTTATCTTCAAATTTAATTTCCTATTTACTAAAGGACATGACCATAAGTTTCAAATTTTGATTGCTGATTATCACTATTATTTTCTGAAAAATTCTTCTTCTAAACTTAGAATCTCAACCAAAAACAAGTAAAAGTGCACTATGTTCGGCCGGACCGAATCTTGGGAACCCACCATTATGGATTCTGCTAAAATGTATACAAAATAAATTTAGTTGAAGGACATAATTTTATTCTACATACCAAACTTCTGTTTAACCAGCAAAAATTAAAGCTTTTAGGAACCGAACAACAATGATCGAGAGACCGGTTTACATGGGAGCTACATCAGGTTATAGACCGATTTGGACCGTACTTAGCACAGTTGTTGGAAGTCACACTACATGTAAAATTTCAGCCAAATTGGTCAAAAATTCCTGCTTATAAGGGCTTAAGAAGTCAAATCGGGAGATCGGTTTACATGGGAGATATATCAGGTTATAGACCGATTTGGACCGTACTTGACACAGTTGTTGGAAGTCATGACAGAATACAAATTTCACCAAAATCTGACAAAAATTGCGGCTTGTGAGGGCTCAAGAAATCAAATCGGGACATTGGTTTATTTGGGAGCTTTATCAGGTTATAGACCGATTTGGACCGTACTTAGCACAGAACACTACGTGCAAAATTTTAGCCAAATCAAATATAGCCCATTTGCAATCCCCAACGATTTACATCATCATCATCAAAATTTCAAGCGGATAGCTCTCTCTAATTTCGACACACTGACGGACGGACATGGCTAGACAACTCCCATATAAACAGACCGTGATTTAAAATCGTCCGTAAACCCCTAGAGGGCGCATTTCATATCCGCAATTTGTTAAAATTTTGCACGTATGGCTTAGCTCCCATCATAAGCGTAGAAAGGCCTATGCGGGGTGGGCTAAACATCCTCCAGAAAAGTTTTAGTCACCCCCTTCCAAAATATTCTAAACTACGTTATTTTTGGTAAACTATCGTTGTAGCCCCCTCAGAAAAATTATAAATTCAAAAAAAGAGGTCAATCGAAAAACTATTAATTGATAAAACCGGCGGCCGAAAGTTATCTTAAGCAATTCCAAGACCATCATTAATAAGAAAATCAAAGATTGTTCGAAACTTCACCCCAATAAAAGCCCTCTACCACCACCACCATACATTCTGAGATTGTGAAACTTTCAAAGGCAATCAAGCAATTATTTAAAATCCCATTAAATTATTTCCAACAAGCGTCCCCCAACCCCTTCCCAATAAAGACAGTCTCAAACAGCTCAATTGAAAAACAATAAAAAATGCATTTGAAATTCACTTTTAAAAGCTGCGGCATTTTATTCTATTCCAGATCCATATTCAATCTCAGCATTCATAGTGAACAGCGGTGCAAAATGAAAAATCAAAAGGGGTGCAATTGATTAAATTATTTAGACCGCCAGAGACTCAAGTGAAAAAAGTGATAAAAAACGACTTAATAGATGCCACATGGGGAGTGGATTTGAAACTTGAGATACCTCCATTAATAATTTATTGCAGTGTTTATGGGTTAAGCTATTTTATTGTTCTCTTTAATTGATTGCCAATTCATGTGTGAAGTGTTAACGTTCTAAAGTTAATATGAGTGTAATAAATTAAAATACTATCTGCCAGAACTTCTTTGAGGTGGTTTGCCTTAGCCATTGGTGAACAGTTTGTTAATAAATTTATTAAGGAAAATGCTGTGTCAAAACAAATTAATATGCAAAATGCATTGCTTTGAAATGCCTGTGTTTCTATGCATAATCTTTCTTTAGAGCATAACCCAGCAAAATTATTAAGGGTGCTTATATTATCCCAAAAGAAGGGCCTAAGGAGGTGGTTAATCGGGAATTTCGTCATTCCGTTTGTAACGCCTCGAAATTCGTGTAAGACGCCATAAAGTATATATGACATGACATTTAAGTTAAAATCCCAGATCGGTTTATATGGCAGCAATATCAGGTTATTAACCGATTTGAACCATACTTGGCACAGTTGTTGGGTATTATAACAAAATACTACGTGCAAAAATTCATTCAAATCGGATAAGAATTGCGCCTTCTAGAGGCTCAAGAAGTCAAGACACAAGTTCGGTTTATATGGCAGCTATATCAGGTTATGGACCGATTTCAACCATATATGGCACAGTTGTTGGATATCATAACAAAACACGTCGTGCAAAATTTCATTCCAATCGGATAAGAATTGCGCACACTAGAGGCTCAAGAAGTCAAGACCCAAGATCGGTTTACACGGCAGCTTTATCAGGTTATGAACCGATTTGAACCATACTAGGCACAGTTATTGGATATCATTACAAACCTCGTCGTGCAAAATTTCATTCCAATCGGATAAGAATTGCGCCCTCTAGAGGCTCAAGAAGTCAAGACCCAAGATCGGTTTATATGGCAGCTATATCAAAACATGGACCGATATGGTCCATTTACAATTCCAACCGACCTACACTAATAAGAAGTATTTGTGCAAAATTTCAGGCGGCTAGCTTGACTCCTTAGGAAGATAGCGTGCTTTCGACAGACAGACGGACGGACATGGCTAGATCGACATAAAATGTCGCGACGATCAAGAATATATATACTTTATGGGGTCTAAGACGAATATTTCGAGTAGTTACAAACAGAATGACGAAATTAGTATACCTCCCATCTTATGGTGGAGGGTATAAAAACAAAAGGAAAAAGTATATATGACATATGTTATTCATGTCCAGCTGATAGCATTCATTCACAATAGCTAGTTTGTATGTATAAAGTATATAATAGGTTTGTTCGCGTACTTTTCCATTAAAAATTTGCAGGAGTGTAATAGCCATTTTACTCTCTTAAAAAAATTGCAAGCAAAAGTACGCGAACGATTTGTAGTGGAAATTTGCAGAAAAACAGGTTCTTTTTATACCCATCAACGAAGGATGGGGGTATATTCATTTTGTCATTCCGTTTGCAACACATCGAAATATCCATTTCCGACCCTATAATGTATATATATTCTTGATCAGCGTAAAAATCGAAGACGATCTAGACATGTCCGTCCGTCTGTCTGTTGAAATCACGTTACAGTCTTTAAAAATAGAGATATTGAGCTGAAACTTTGGACAGATTCTTTTTTTTTGGCCATAAGCAGGTAAAGTTCGGAGATGGGCTATATCGGACTATATCTTGATATAGCCCCCATATAGACCGATCCGTCGATTTAGGGTCTTAGGCCCATAAAAGCCACATTTATTACCCGATTTTGCTGAAATTTGGGACAGTGAGTTGCGTTAGGCCCTTCGACATTCTTCGTCAATTTGGCTCAGATCGGTCAAGATTTGGATATAGTTGCCATATTGACCGGTCCTCCGATCTAGGGTCTAAGGCACATAAAAGTCACATTTATTATCCGATTTCTCTGAAAGTTGGGACAGTGAGTTATGTTAGGCCCTTCCACTTCCTTCGTTAATTTGGCCCAGATCGGTTCAGATTTGGATATAGTTGCCATATAGACCGATCCTCCGATTTAGGGTCTTAGGCCCACAAAAGCCACATTTATTATCCGATTGTGATAAAATTCGGGACAGTGTATTGTGTAAGGCCCATCGACATCCTTTATCGATTTGGCTCAGATCGGTCCAGATTTGGATATAGCTGCCATATAGACCGATCCTCCGATTTATGGTATTAGGCCCATAAAAGCCACATTTATTATCCGATTTTGCTGCAATTTGGGACAGTGAGTTGTCTTAGGCCCTTCGACATCTTTCTTCAATTTGGTCCAGATCGGTTCAGATTTAGATATAGCTGCGATATAGACCGATTTCTTGATTTACGGTTTTGGGCCCATAAAATGTTCATTTATTGTCCGATGTCGCTGAAATTTGGGACAGTGATTTAAGTTAAGCCCCTTGACATACTTCTGCAATATCGCACAGATCGGTCCAGATTTGGATATAGCTGCCATATAGACCAATATCTAGGTTTTAGGTTTTGGGGCCATAAAAGACGCATTTATTGTCCGATGTCGCTGAAATTTGAGACAGTGGGTTGGGTTAGGCTCTTCGACGTCCTTCTTCAATTTTGCCCAGATCGGTCCAGATTTGAATATAGCTGCCATATAGACCGATTTCTTGATTTAAGGTTTTGGGCCCATAAAAGAGGCATTTATTGTCCGACGGTGCTTTCCGGGACAGTGCTTTGTGTTAGGCTCTTCGAAATTTTTCTGCAACTTGGCCCAAATAGGTCCAGATTTGGATATGGCTGCCATATAGACCGATATTTCGATTTAAAGTCTTGGCTTCATAAAAGGCGCATTTATAATCCGATTTCACTGAAATATGACACAGTGACTTATGTTAGGCTTTTCGCTATCAGTGTCGTATATGGTTCAGATCGGTTTATTTTTAGATATAGCTAGTGTACTTATTAGTATTTGGAACATATTTTGATATAACTGATATGGGACAGGTGGTTTAATATTATACCCGAGGTGGTGGGTATCCAAAGTTCGGCCGGGCAGAATCTTGGGAACCCACCACCATGGATACTGCTAAAAACTTAAAAAATAAATTTAGTTGAATGGGCATATTTTCATTCTACATGCCAAAACTTCTGTCAAACTATTAAAAATTAAAATTTCTAGGTACCGAACAAGGATGATCGAGAGACCGGTTTACACAGGAGCAATATCAATATCAATAGGTTATAGACTGATATGGACCGTATTTGGCACAGTTGTTGGAAGTTTTAACAGAACAGAACAGAAAATTTTCAGCCTAATCAGACAAATCTTGCGGCTTCTAAGGCTTCAGGAGTCAAATCGGGAGATCGGTTTCTATGGGAGCTATATCAAGTTATAGACCGATTTAGACCGTACTTATCACAGTTGCAGAAAGTCATAACAAAACACTGCGTGCAAAATTTCAGACAAATCAGACAAATATTGGGGCTTGTAAGGGCTCAAGAAGTCAAATCGGGAAATCGGTTTATATGGACGCTATATCAAGCTATAGATGGATTTAGGCCGTAGTTAGCACAGCTATGGAAAGTCATAATGGAACATTACACGCTTAATTTCAGCCAAATCGGATTAAAATTGCGGCTTATTTGGCTTATATTTAACCGAACATGAAATTTTATCCTACATATCAAACCAGCAGAAAATAAAACTTCTAGGAACCGAACAAGGATGATCAAGAGACCGGTATACATGGGAGCTATATCAGGTTATAGACCGATTTGGACCGTACTTAGCACAGTTGGTGAAGATCTTAACAGAACACTTCATGCTAAATTTCAGCCAAATCGGACTAAAAGTGCGGCTTCCAGGAGCTCAAGAAGTCAAATCGGGAGATTGGTTTATATGGGAGCTATATCCAAATCTGAATCGATATAGCGCATTTGCAATCCCCAACAACCTACATCAGTATTAAGCATCTGTGCGAAATTTCAAGCGGCTAGCTTTACGCGTTCGACCGCTATCGTGATTCTTTCATTTTCCAAGTTCTTCTTGCGCATTCGCATTTTCAGGATGAATTTTTGTCTAAGGGGGCTTATCGGGACGGATGGCATTAACCTGAAAGTGATTTCGTGAGGGATGTCATTTCCTCTTACTTAGGTAACAGAATATCATAGCTGTCAATCCGTAGCATCAATCCAAATTCGTCATCATATTCCTTGACCCCTCGAAGGCCACCGAAGCACAGAGGTTAGCATGTCCGCCTATGACGCTGAATGTTTGGGCTAGAATCCTGGCGAGACCATCAAAAAATTTTTCAGCGGTGGTTATCCCTTCCTAATGCTGGCGACGTTTATCGTCTCTTTCGAGCAGAAGTTTTTACATGACATAGTATGTAAAATCTTCTCCTCGAAAGAGGTGTCGCTCTGCGGCACGCCGTGCGGACTCGGCTATAAAAAGATGGCCCCTTATCATAAAAGCTTTATTTGTTATCCGATTTCGCTGAAATTTAAAACAGTGAGTAATTTTAGGTCTACCAATATCTGACCCAAATATAGTTCAGATCGGATTATATTTAGATATAGCTGCCATATAGACCGATCTCATGATAAAGGGTCTGAAGCCCCTAAAAGCTTTATTTATTGCCCAATTTCGCTGAAATTTGAAGCAGTTGGTTATTTTAAGCCTCCCGAAATATGACCTAAGTATGGTTCAGATCGGACAATATTTAGATATAGCTGCCATATATACCGATCTCCCGATAAAGGGTCTGAAGCCCATAAAAGCATTATTTTTTATCCAATTTCACTGAAATTTGAAACAGAGAGTACTTTTAGGCCTCCTAATATAGGACCTAAATATGGATCAGATCGAACTATATTTAGATATAGCTGTCATATAGACAGATCTGCCGATAAAGGGTCTGAAGCCCATAAAAGCTTTATTTTTTTATCTGATTTCGCTGAAATTTAAAGCAGTGAGTAGTTTATCCGCCACCTGCTGAACACGGTAGTAGCTTGAGCTCGGCCCTACCTACCTGCCCTACCTACGTGCCCTACATACCTGCCCACGCTACAGTGAAAGGTGTAAGAAGAGTTTGCTGGGTTATTTTACACCATTTAAAATCTTGATCGCTTGAACATATTACGTTTAAAAATCACAGCAGAATACTAAATATTTGTATAGAAATTTTGCGCAAATGCAAAAACGCACATATGTTGATATTTAATATTTCCCAATCAACGAACAGTAGCTCTACAACAATATTCTCAGAAAATTCAACACATCAAGAGTGACTGATAGACAGACAGTCTAACGTTTGGAGCAAACAACAAGCAACACACTTGTTAGCGGCAAACATAGAAGATTTTGGCCTCCTGACAAGATCAAGTGTTCAATACATTTTCCTATGCCATGTCTCTTCCGAGCCGCCACACACTCACAAATTGAGTTGGATAAGTAGCCAGGCAGTGAGAAGAAAATCAGCAATTCATTGCAAGTCTGAAATTTTGCAGTAAAAGTCAAATGGAACTGTTTGTCGATGATCAAGTTGTAGGCTAAATTTAGGTCGTTTTGCAATTGAATTTTATTTTTACAGTGGCATTTATTTAAGCTATTTCCGTTTGTAAGAAAACAGTAAAAGAAAAAAGTAATACAAACTATGAGGAAGTCTATGAAATGAAGCTTCAGAAGAAGTTCTAGAGAAGAGCACCAAAGAAAAACAAATAATTTTTCAACTTGCTAGACCAAAGTTGCTGCTAAATGCAGTTCCTCGTACGCATAATCGTTTGAAATAATCAAGGAAACATTTTTTATTTATTTTTTGTTGTGAATTTTTTTTCAATTGAACTCATATCGAATCGATTTTATGGGATGCGATACGATTCATAGAAATAATTTTCGTAACGTATACTGCTTCCATAAGCGTTTATTGGAATGTTACTCTTTGGTATTGAATGGGGATGTTGACGCAATTGCACTCAAAATTGCTTGTTTCTAATGTTTATATATATGTAATTTTGAAAAATTAACCCAAAATATGGAATATGTTAATATGTAGTTATGAAAAATTGTAAATACAATAATTGAAAATTTATGGTTTTAATATTTCCAAATAAATAATTTTTTTTAGAGGCAATTGAAAGTTAAGTAGTTGAATCTATTGTATTAGCAATATTTCATTGAAGTTAATGCCAGATGGGGTTCGGCTAAAGTTCATATAAGACATATTTAAGTAATGAATTAATATCGAATAAGAAGTGCCGTGAAACCAGCTATGGATGCTTTTAAAATTTGTTCACCATAGTTGATCCATGTTAACCAATATGAGAGCTATATAACCTAATCTTCAGGTTTGATTTTTTGGGGCTTTGCTAGCGTTAGACAAGTTCACGGTATGTTCAATGCAGGCACCTGCCGTGATGGCCCAATCCTGCAGGCCACTAAACCCCTGGTGTACAAAATGCGTCAACCAACACCCCTATGCATGTATATACCAATGTACCCTTCTAACAACGCTCAATGCACAAGTACCAATCTGATCCCCCTTTGTTTGAATGTGTTCGCCCCCTTGGTAAGGGAGCGAAGTGTTATCTAAAACTCCTTTCAATCTATGGGTCATGGCACCCGGATGCAATCAACTTCACATCGAGCTTCCGCTCTGCCCTCGATTTTGGCCACCACGTTGCCCCAACTGTGCCTCAAGCAATCCCGAACTGCTCATCTGATGTTCGCGATGGGTGTTTCATATACTCTATTCTTAAAAGTCTTTATTTCAGCCTGATATTGTCATAATGTCCGATTTGGGGGGTTTTCGGGGGTAAGGTGGTCCCCTTGTACACTTGGCCCTGAAAAAATATCAGCATTGTGCTCAAATACCATTTATTTAAACCCCATATTGCCATTGGTTTAAGGGGAATTTATGAGATGAGGCGTCCTCAAACTCTTGGCCCCAAAATGTACATGGTTTCACATTTGGATTTCAGATTCGTTTTCTACTCTTAAATACCTTTATTTGAGCCCCACATTGACGTGGCCGGTAAATACTTAGCCCTGAAAATATATCAACATCCTTCTCTACTCTCAAATATCATTTATTTGAACCCCATATTGGCCTCAAAATTGGATATCAAATTCGTTTTCTAATCTTAAATACCTTTCATTTAACCCCTTATTGCAAAAGTCAGCAAATATGTCCGGTTCGGGCTATGGGCCATAAAAATTATCGACATCGAGATCGACTCCCTTTAATACCCAAATTGTCATGGTGAGCAAATTCGTCCCATTTGGGGGTTTTTATGAGGGGGGGACCTCCCATAGGCAAGTGGTCCCGAATTTTGATATCAGATTCGTGGTCTACTCCCAAATACTTTTCATTTGAGCTCCATATTTCCATAGTAGCAAACATGACCGGTTTGGGGGATGGAGCGGCCGTTCAGTGACTTGGTACTGAAAATATATATCAGATTCGTGTTCTACTCTAAAATACCTCTTACTAAAGCCCCATATTGGAATGGTCAGCAAATACGTCCTATATGGGAAGTGTTATGGGGGTGGGGTGATCCCATAGATACTTTTTCCCCAATATTGATATCAGATTCCTGCTTTACTCCCAAAGACCTTTCATTTGAGCCCCATATTGCTATGGTCGTAAATTTGTCTTCTTTTGGGGGTGTTTTTGGGAGCGGCGGCCCCTTAAACACTTGGATATCAGATTCGTATTCAACACACATATACTTTAATCTAAGCCCCATTTTAGGGGTTTGGGTGGTCCCCAAACAAAGAAACAAACATGGTTCAAATCGGACAATCTTTTGATATAGCTGCCAGAAAAACCGATCTTGGGTCTTGACTTCTTCAGCCACTATAGGGCACAATTCTCGTCCGATTAGACTAAATTTTGTACGTAGTGTTTTGTTACGACTTGCAATAACTGTGCTAAGTATGGCGCAAATCGGTACATAACCTGATATAGCTGCCACATAAACCGATCTGGGATTTTGACTTCTTGAGCCTCTAGAGGGCGCAATTCTCATCCGATGTGGGAGAAATTTTGTACAACGGCTTCCCTCATGACCTTCAACGCACGTGTCTAATATGGTCTGAATCGATCAATAGCTTGATAGAGCTTCCATATAAACCGATCTCCCGATTTTGTTTCTTAAGTCCCTACAAGGCGCAATTCATATCCGAATGTCACACAATGACTTCTACAATGTTCATCATTCATTTAAGGTCCGAATCGGACAATAACTTGATATAGCTCCAATAGCACAACAGTTCTTATTCAATAATCTTTGTTTGCCTAAGAAGAGATACTGCGACAAATGGGATCCATGGTGGAGGGTATATAAGATTCGGTCCGGCCGAAGTTAGCACGCTCTTACTTGCTTTTTTTTAATTTATGCACATTGTTTTGTATAATTTTTTTTTATTTTTAATAGTAACTTCTCAATAAAACGACTTCGTTATCTGAAAAGGTCAAATACTTAGGTGTGATCTTGGACAGGAAACTGAATTGGAAGTGTCACATTCTGGAGCGTACTGAGATAGCTAACAGATGTTGTAAACGAGCCGTAGGACTACGAGCTCACTTATGTAAAATGGGTGCGGCAAGTGATAGCGTGTAGGGCATGCGGGGTATATGATGAGATCTTGGAGCATTTCCTTTGTCATTGCCCGGCTTTCGCGTCTAACAGATACCGGCACTTAGATGGGGACACAATTAGAGACATGAACCAACTTAGGAGAGTGGCATGGAAAACAAATAAGGATTTTGTAAGTAGCACGGAATTTCTAACTTAGATGTTCTTTTTTGAAATTACTTTCTTAATATATAGAGCTTAAAACAAGCCGATTACTGGCTTAGGTGTATGTCCATAGTGGCATTGGGCAGATTTATATCCGCACCCTCTTTTTAAGCTAAATTGACTTCAAGCGAATCCCTTAAGTAGACCGGCACTAATTAAGTCTGCTTTCTTAATCAAATCGCCAAAACGAAGACTTAGAGATAAGTGTTTAAAATTTGTTTTATAAGACTTCCATCATTAACAAAATAAGTAGTAGATAGAACACTTTGTATTTAGTTAGGGGGCTTTTATTTGTGTAATCTAAAAACTTCACTCAGTGACTCCACCAACTTTATTGTAGAACATAAAGGCATGCCAACATTGACATCAATTTGCAATACAAAAGCAAAGAGATCGAATGTATTTAATAGAAGTGTTTTAGGAGATTACCAATTTCAAAACAAATAAGCATTTTTTTGGAATTTTGGAATGAACTATGTGAAAATCTATGGAAACTTAATCAATGGTGGGTTTTAATACAATATAGTATCAAAATCTAAAGCATTTCTGAATTCGAAAGCATTTTAACACACTTATTAATTTTTTTCCTATTTGAGATTTTCCAAAAAAACAAGTAAAAAGGCTTTGGATACCCACCACCTCGGATGTAAACCATCTTTCATCAAAATCCTGTGAAAATTGCATACCTTATGTCGCATAGCAGTTATATCGAAATATGTTCCGATTTGGACCAAATACTAATAAGTACAGTAGCTACATCGAAAAATAAACCAAACTGAATCATATACGACCCGGATGTCCAAAAGCCTAACATAAGTCATTGTGTCAAATTTCAGTGAATTCGGATTTTAAATGCGCCTTTTATGGGGCCAAAACTTTAAATCGGGATATCGGTCTACATGACAGCTATATTCAAATCTAGACCGATTTGGGCCAAGTTGCAAAAAAATGTCGAAGAGCCAAATTTCGGCGACATCGGAAAATAAATGCAAATTTTTTGGCCCCACAACTCAAAAACCGGGCAGCTATATGCAATTCTGAACCGATCTGGGCCAGATTAAAAAAATATTTCAAAGGGCCTAATAGAACTCACTGTCCCAAATTTCAGCGACATCGGACAATAAATGCACCTTTTATGGGCCCAAAACCTTAAATCGAGAAATCGGTCTATATGGCAGCTATATTCAAATCTGAACTAATATAGTTAAAATTAAAGAAAGATGTCGAAGGGCCTAGTACAACTCACTGTGCCAAATTTCGGCAAAATCGGATCATAAATGCGCCTTTTATGGGCCCAAAACCTTAAATCGAGACATCAGTCTATATGGCAGCTATATCCAAATCTGAACCAATCTGTGCCATATTCCAGAAGTATGTCTAGGGGCTTAACTTAACTCACTGTCCCGAATTTCGGCGACATTGAACAATACATGCGCCTTTAATGGGCCCAAAAACATAAATCGAGAAATCAGTCTATATGGCAGCTATATCCAAATCTGAACCGATCTGGGCCAAATAAAAAAAAAAGATGTTGAAGGGCCTAATACAACTCTCTGTCCCAAATTTCAGCAAAATCGGATAATAAATGTGGCTTTTATGGGTCTAATACCCTAAATCGGAGGATAGGTCTGTATGGCAGCTATATCCAAATCTGGACCGATCTGGGCCAAATTGAAGAAGAATGTCGAAGGGCCTAACACAACTCACTGTCCCAAATTACAGCAAAATCGGATAATAGTTGTGGCTTTTATTGGCCTGAGACCCGAAATCGAAGGATCGGTCTATATGGCAGCTATATCCAATTCTGGCCCGATCTGAGCCAAACTGAAGAAGGATGTCGAAGGGCCTAACCCAATTCATTGTTCCAAATTTCATAAAAATCGGATAATAAATGTGGCTTTTATGGGCCTGAGACCCTAAATCGAAGAATCGGTCTATATGACAGCTATATCCAAATTTGGACCGATCCGGACCAAATCGACGAAGGATCTTCGACATCCTTCGCCTAACACAACTTTCTGTTCTAAATTTCAGCAAAATCGAAAAATAAAAATGTGACTTTTATGGACCTAAGACCCTAAATCGGCGGATCGGTCTATATGGGGGCTATATCAAGATATAGTCCGATGTAGCTCATCTTCGAACGTAACCTGCTTATGGACAAAAAAGAATCTGTGCAAAGTTTCAGCTCAATATCTCCATTTTGAAAGACTGTAGCGTGATTTCAACAGACAGACGGGCAGACGGACGGACATGTCTAGATCGTCTTAGATTTTCACGCTGATCAAGAATATATATACTTTATAGGGTAGGAAATCAATATTTCGATGTGTTGCAAACGGAATGACAAAATGAATATACCCCCATCCTTCGGTGGTGGGTATAAAAAGAATCAAATTTTTTAAATTTTCATTTATGTATTTTGTTTGCACTGGCTGAGTTCATCGCACCTCGTTCAACCAAGGGACTCTCTATTATACACCTAAGTATCAGCTACACAATCTTTGTATTCGACTAACCTCAGATGACTGATTACATGAAATTCTGTTTATTACGCCATGCAGTCAAGTGCTAATGCAAAAACACTGCTATTATGCCTTAGTCATCACTTTTAAGTGTAGATCTGTATCAAAATGAGGAGAAATTCAAATCTCATGTAATCAATACGCAAAGTTGTCAACAGTGCCACAAGTCGGTCGGTCGGTCGTTTATACGTTGCGCTAAGCGATAGTTGTTGCATTTTAAGCCTTTGACAGGCAGGCAGGCAGGCAAAGAAGAGGAAAACCTCAAATATGTCTTTGCGGTTTAATTTACATAATCAAGTCGATGGGTAGTAAGAGAAGATGTAAGGCTTGTAATATGAAAATTAATACGAATATCGTGATGTTTTGGTTTATTTGGAAGAGCTCCTGGTTTACTTGTAAAAATGGGGATGGTCACGTTTGAAAGTCAACGGAAACCTCGTTAGCAAGGCCTTCAACAAAATGCTGGGCTGTAAAGGAAAGGTTTTTTATACCTTCCACCACTGTGGTACAGGGTATTATAAGTTTGTGCATTTGTTTGCAATGCTATTAAGGAGAAGAGCTATACCAATTGATAACACACTGCTACTACAACAACCAATCCCATGGCAGCCGGTTGTATGTACCGGATTGACCCGATGAATTCCTTCATCGGCAAGGGCTGCCGCTTCAGTGTACCACACACTGCTACTACTACAACAACAACCAATTGATAAGTATACCGATCGACTCAGAATCACTTTCTGATTCGATTTAACCATGTCCGTCTGCCGTCTAGGAGTCCATGTATTCTTGTAATCAAGGTACAGGTCGTATTTGTTGTCCAATCGATACGAAATTTTGCACGTGTCATTTTTTTGGTTCAAGGACGATCGCTATTGATTTTTGTTAAAATCGGTTCAGATTTAGGTATAGCTCCCATATATATGTATCGCCCGATTTGCACTTTAATGGACGTAGTAACTACATTTTTCAACCGATCTGCACAAAATTTGGCACGGATGGTTTTGTTACTAATTTTAACACATCTGCTAGATTTCTACAAAATCGGTTCAGATTCAGATATAGCTCCCATATATATGTATAGACCGATTTGCACTTAAATGGCTGTAGTAACTACAATTTTCGACCGATTTGTTCGAAAGAAGTAGGATCAGATTAAGATGTAGCTCTCATATACTTATATCTATTGCCCGAATTTATAATTGTAGGGTAGATGTAGGGTATTATATAGTCGGCACCGCCCGACTTTTGCCTTTCTTTACTGGTTATGCATAAGTTTGAAAATAATGAAGGATTTAATTCATATGTATAAATTTGAAATTTACCCATGAACATTTTATTAACGAAAAGTGGAGATACTTTTCTCATTTCAATAAGTGCTGACCGATAGAAGTTTTAGCTCAATGATAAGGGAACTCCTTTTTATAGCTGGACTTGGCTATATTAAAAGGAGGTTTGGCCCAGACTGACAGTACATAGTAAAGATTTTTACACGTTTGATTATCGATTACCTAGTATTTTCGACATGTTGCAATGAAATCGAAGTTTTTTGTTTGTTTGTCCATAAAGTTTTATCCCCACCACCGGGTGTAGTGTTCGTTTGCAATGGTGTTGCCTACCGATAGTGGAAAAATGTTGCATTTCTTACATTGTGTTAAGTCTACGTTGGATAATGTCGCACTTAATATCAGCGGCTATCATTCAAGCAAATTTTGTTTGAAAAGAAGAAGACAAACTTTGTTGGATGTTTGGCAAAATATTAAAAATAAATATATATAATAAGTAACAAGTAAGAACGTGCTAAGTTCGGCCGGGCCGGATCTTATATACCCTCCACCATGGATCGCATTTGTCGAGTTCTTTGCGCGGTATTTATTTTTAGGCTAACAAAGAATAGTGAATAAGAACTGTTATGCTGTTGGAGCTATATTAAATTATAGTCCGATTCAGACCATAAATGAATTGAATGCTTAACATTGTTGAAATCATTGATTAAGACCTTTTGTTGTACAAAATTTCAGCCAAATCGGATAATAATTGCGTCCGCTGGGACTTTAAAAGTCAAGATCCCAACTCGGTTTATGTGGTAGCTATATCAGGTTATGTATCGATTTGAACCATATTTATCGCAGTTGTTGGAAGTCATAATACAATACTTCATGCTCAATTTTAGCCAAATAGGATAAGAATTGCACCCTCTAGTGGTTCAAGAAGTCAAGATGCCAGATAGGTTTATATGGCAGCTATATAAGGTTATAGACCGATTTGATCAATATTTGGCACAGTTATTTGAAGTTATAACAAACAACTTCATGGTAAATTTCAGCCAAACCGCATAAGAACTGCGCCCTCCAGTGGTTCAAGAAGTCAAGACCCAAGATCGATTTATATGGCAGCTATATCAGGCTATAAACCGATTTAAACTATATTTGGCGCAGTTGTTGGAAGTCACAACAAACATCTTCATGCAAAATGTCAGCCAAATCGGATGAGAATTGTGCCCTCTATTGGCTCAAGAAGTCAAGATCCAAGATCAGCATATATGGCAGCTATATCATGTTATGGACCGATTTCAACCATACTTAGCACAGTTGTTGGAAATGATACCAAAACATCACGTGCAAAATCTTAAGCAAATCGGATAAGAATTGCGCCTTCTAGATGCTCAACAAGTCAAGACCCATGATCGGTTTATATGGCAGCTATATCAAAACATGAACCGATTTGGCCCATTAACTATCCCAACCGACCTACACTTATAAGACGTATTTGTGCAAAAATTCAGGCTGTTGTTAACGTGTTTCCGACAGATGGACGGACGGACATGGCTAGATCGTCTTAAAATGTTATGACGATCAAGAATATAGGTGCATCTTTCGAGGTCTTCAGACCCTTAACCGGCAGATCGGTCTATATGGCAAATATATCTAAATATAGTCCGATCTGAACCATATTAAAGTCGTATGTCTCAAGGCCTAAAAGAACTCAATGTTTCAAATCCCAGCGAAATCGGGTAATAAATAAATCTTTTATGGCCTTCATAAAGCCTCTATCGGAAGATCGGTCTATATGACAGCTATATCTTAACATAGTCCAGTCTGAACCATAGATGACGGGAGGCTTAAAACTACTCACTATTTTAAATTTCAGCGAAATCGGCTAAAAAATAAAGCTTTTGTGTGCTTCAGACCCTTTATCGGCAGATCGGTCTATATGGCAACTACAATATATCAAAATATGGTCCGATTTGACCCGTTCAAGAACTTAACCAGCGTCCATCAAAAAGGCGTATCTGTGCCAAATTTCAGCTAAATTTTTAAAGGCTGTAGAGTGATTACAACAGGCGGACGGACAGACACATGGACATCGTTAAATCGTCTTAGAATTTTACGACGATCCGAAATATATATACTTTGTAGGGTCCGAAATTGATATTTCGATGTGTTGCAAAGGTTGTGGGAAAGGCTAACCTCTGAGATACGATTTTCTTTTTGAGTGTCAGGTTGGCAATATGATTTACGCATGTGGCGAGTTGGTCTCTCGCCCTATGCCCGACTCACCTATCAACGGTACCGACTAACAACTTATGCTGAGTATCCCCTGGGGATTAATTACTCCTCGGAACCGCTTTCGCATTACTTCGAGGTTGACACCATATCTGGCGCTATCCACATCATATTCGTTGTGTCTACGACTAGACCTCTGCATTTATACTCTGCGCCGCTGCGTCCAGGACTATCTTCTTCCTGCGCAGTACTTGTTTGGCGTTTATCATCACCGCCTACCAGTTCCTCTTGTAGTCCACAATCCCAGGTGAAACGTCGCCTTGCTTCAAAAAGACATTAATTAGTAGAGATGTTTATACCGCGGATTACCTTAGGATTATAGCTGATGTTCTTATAGTTGATGTTCTCGGCAGAATTTGAATCTACCATGGCCCCCATGGTTTAAGAATAATATCTTAACTCGAGTAGAACACTGGGGGGGGGGCCTGTTTTCGTACCAGATTAAGATGTTAGCAATAACAGCCTCTAATAGGAGATGCTACCAGACTACATCAATTGCTATTTAAGTGTATCATTGGCACTTAATAATCTACGTTATAGGCCCCTAATAATCTGTAGGCTTTTAATCACCTCTTTAACTAATCAGCAAGTCAACTGCAATTATATCTCTTCCAATGCTAACACGTAATTCGAATACTTTAAAAACTCTCTAATCATTTCAAATGACGTGTAATACCGATGGATTAAAGTGATTTGATACCTTTGACGATCTTTTAAATCTCATTTGGATATGTTTCTGAATATTTCACTCACTTTTCCTCAATAAAAAGAGCTCCACTGCCCCCTTCTATCCCATACTGTTTGTTGTGGTTCGCTGCTCAATGTTCTGATTTTGCCATTGTGTTATGGGGTTAACCCTTTTGGGGGAGGACCTGCATTCTTTATTTGTTGTTGAGCTATTGATTTTGTTTGAATTTTTTTTTTTTCGTAGTGTGCATATTTGCATAGCCTACGTACCAGCGTATTCGCTTATACTATGTATTCTCTATTTTATGCTTATCCATGCAGCCGGCAACCTACTCGCTAAGCTCAGCGTTTATTGTGTGGTGTGGTGCAATGAGCGCTCGAACTTTTCTTCATGTAAAGAATGTCGCAAACATTGAAGTGAAATGTTGGCTGATTGCTGATTGTTTTGGTTGATTGGTTGTTGTTTGGTTGTCGGCTTGTTGTGTTAGCTGGTTGGCAGTTGCGATGCTGAACTACACACAATCAAAACAATAGCGAAATCAAGATATAGAACATTGTTGGGTATGGGCGACCACAAAAGCACCCTGTAGCGGGCTGAACTTATTAAAGTCTTTCCAACTGAGCAAATGTTAAGAAAAATGAGTGGCCCAAAACTTGCCGGCTTAATGTCAGTAGAATAGTGACAACTAGCGTTAGCGGTGAGAAATGAATATTTCAAGAAATGTATATACAACCTTCTAATCTGAATCCAGCCTGCTTCGCAATATCTTCTTTTACAGAACCTCTTAACCAAAATAAACTATATTTGAGCCCAAACACCTTGCATTTGAAATTCTCACTGAAATGTTTGCAGACTAAGGAAGTATTTAAGGTCATTTGTTTTTGAAGATAATTATTTTCTAAACGAGGTATGATAACAGTTATCTCATTTATTATAAAAGATATGAAGATAAGAAATGCTGTACATCTGCTAAAATTAAAGAACAAAAGATATCCGACGAATGATAGAAAACTATTTTTTTTAAAGAAAACTGAATTCAAGTCTAAAGGCCTTATTCACAAATTACTTGGGCAAATTTGCATAGAAAAAACGCTTTGAAAATTTTGAAAACGATCGATGGAAAAATGCTCTTGCAAAGGTTGTAAAAGTGAAAATCGGAAGGTATATCTAAATCTTAAGCGATTTTAATGATATTCACCAGTGAAGAGTCATAAGAAAAACTCGTATAAAATTTCGTGTAATATGCCGTGAAGATTGGTTAACAAATCAACAAATTATTGTAGTATTAGTTACATTTTACATATTAGTACAATGGGAGCGATATATAAGTGTATCGAGCTATATATAAATCTGAACCAATTTCTCGCAATTCACTTGTTGTCTCTGGATAAGAGAAACGTTTGTGCTAACTTTTTTGAGGGTCATTTAAAAAAGAACAAATTTTTTGCAGTGTTTGGCAAATTCGGACGAACATATAAATGGGAGCTATATCCATATTTGGACCAAGTGTCAGTGGGGTCGTATAATCTCCCAAAGTCCATCTTACCCTTTCATATAAGTATCATAAGAGAAACGTTTGTGCTAACTTTTTGGAGGGTCATTTAAAAAAGAAAAAAATTTTTGCAGTGTTTGGCAAATTCGGACGAACATATAAATGGGAGCTATATCCATATTTGGACCAAGTGTCAGTGGGGTCGTATAATCTCCCAAAGTCCATCTTACCCTTTCATAGAAGTATCATAAGAGAAACTTTCGTGCAAACTTTTTTGAGGCTCATTTAAAAAAGACCAAATTTTTTGCAGTGTTTGGCACATTCGGACGAACATATAAATGGGAGCTATATCCATATTTGGACCAAGTGTCAGTGGTGTCGTATAATCTCCCAAAGTCCATCTTACCCTTTCATATAAGTCTCATACCGTATCGATCGCTCTTTATGCTTGCAACTTAAAGGAGGCCGTGTTTTGAGGTGTAGAATGCCGCCTGACACTTGTCCCCTATTTATCAAATCAAGAGGTGCCTAAACAACCTAGGCCTTAAAATTTGCATATTTTTTACTTACTTAATTTGGCTATGACAGAATATTTGTTCCACTAGCCGAACGTAGAATAGCGTTTCAAGCGCCTCGATCTTCTGCGCTCATTCAAAAATCTCTGACACCAAGTTTCGAGGTGTCTGCCACAACTTGATCTTTCCATCGGGCTTTTGGTCTTCCCGGTTTGAGTGTACCACCGTGTTTGCCCTCAAAAGACTTCTTTGCTGGAGCTTCTTCATCCATTCTGAAAACATGACCTAGCCAACGCAGCCGTTGTATTTTGATGCGTGTAACTATGCTAGCGTCGTCACACAGCTCTTGGTTCATACGTCGCCTATATTCTCCGTTAACGCAAACTGGTCCATATATTTTACGAAGGATCTTTCTCTCAAATACTCCAAGCAATGCCTCATCTGCTTTCACAAGTACCCATGCTTCAGAATCATATAACAGCACGGGTAGTATCAGTGTCTTGTCTGTCGAGAGGTGGCCTTGTTTCTAAACTGCTTGCTTAGTCCAAAGTAGGATCTGTTTGCCAGTATTATTCTTCGCTTATTCTCAAAACTGGTATCATTCGTTTCGGTTACGGCGGTGTCGAGGTAGTTAAAGTTACTGACTATCTCAAAGTTGTGGTTCCCAACTTTCTCCATTTTCTTTATCTGCTCAATTGTGCAAGGCTTTTTGGGAGTTGAAACCATCCATTACGTCTTATCTCCATTTACTGCCAGACCCATTTTCACTGACCGACCTATGATGTCGTATCGTCGCCATAGGCGAGTAGTATGTGCTCTCTTGTGATTAGTGTGCCATATCTACTCACATCTGCATCTCGTATAATCTTCTCCAGCAGGATATTAAAAAGATCACACGATAGGCAGTCTCCTTGTCTGAAACCTCGTTTGGTATTAAATGGTTCGGAGAGATTCTTTGCTATTCTTACTGAGGAACGCGTATCGGCCAGTGTCATCCTGCAGAGTCTTATTAATTTTGCAGGGATACCCAACTCAGACATGGCTTGAAATACCTTTGAACGTAAAGGAGTATCGAAGGCGGCTTTGTAGTCAACCAAAGAGATGGTAGGTGTTAATTTGTCCTTCTCGGGTCTTTTCCAGGATTTGGCGCAGTGTGAATATCTGGTCCAAGGTGGATTTACCAGGTCTAAAGCCGCATTGATAGGGCCCAATTATCTCATTGACTTTAGGTTTTAATCTTTCACACAGTACGCTCGAGAGTATCTTGTATACGATGGGGAGGAGACTTATTCCTCTGTAGTTGTCACATTCCGTCTTTTCTCCTTTCTTGTGTACGGGACATAGTATGCTGAGGTTTCAATCATCGGGTATGCGGTCTTCTAGCCATATTGCGCAGATAAGCTGATGCATAGGGCTTATCAGCGTGTCCCCTCCGGTCTTAAATAGTTTAGCGGGTAACCCGTCGGCTCCTGCTGCCTTGTTGTTCTTTAGTCGGGTTACTGCTACTTGGACCTCATTCTGACTAGCAGGTAAACATTCTATACCATCATCAGTGATTGGTTCTGCGGTATCCTCTTCGCCGCCAACATCGGACATTAGCAGTTGGGTAGAATGTTCTTTCCATTATTTGCATATAATCTCGTTGATATCTTAGATTTCTCTACCCGTTTTCAAACGTCAGATTTTTGCCAGTTTTTTCGATTCTATACCACTATGCGATGGCTGGCTAAAGTGTCCCCGACACCCACACACAGATTCGCATTATCCACCGAATCTGCTCAAGTCATTCTCTTTGCTGTGTTTAGTAGTTCGATAAATGTCACGTATGACGCATGACAAGTTTACTCGCCGTGGTCAAACCATTTCAAGCATATTCGTCGACATTCTCATATCCTGAAATTCCATCTGCCGAGAGTACCTAAGGCAATTATTAAAAAATAATTTGGCTTGATTTTAGCCATTTCTAGATTTTTCTTATACCCACCACCGAAGGATGGGGGTATATTCATTTTGTCATTCCGTTGACAACACATCGCAATATCCATTTCCGACCCTATAAAGTTTATATATTCTTGATCAGCGTAAAAATCTAAGACGATCTAGACATGTTCGTCCGTCTGTCTGTTGAAATCACGCTACAGTCTTTAAAAATAGAGATATTGAGCTGAAATTTTGCACAGACTCTTTTTTTGCCCATAAGCAGGTTAAGTTCAAAGATGGGCTATATCGGACTATCTCTTGATATAGTCCCCATATAGACCGATCCGCCAATTTAGGGTCTTATGCCCATAATAGCCACATTTATTATCCGATTTTGCTGAAATTGGGGACAGTGAGTTATGTTGGGCCCTTTGACATCCTTCGTCAATTTGGCCCAGATCGGTTCAAATTTGGATATAGCTGCCATATAGACCGATCCTTCGATTTAGGGTCTTAGGCCCATAAAAGCCACATTTATTATCCGATTTTGCTGAAATTTGGGACAGTGAGTTGTGTTAGATCCTTCGACATCTTTCGGCAATTTGGCTCAGATAGGTCCAAATTTGGATATAGCTGCCATATAGACCGATCTTCCGATTTAGGGTCTTAGGACCATAAAAGCCACATTTATTATCCGATTTTGCTGAAATTTGGGGCAGTGAGTTACGTTGGGCCCTTCGACATCCTTCGTCAATTTGGCCCAGATCAGTCCAAATTTGGATATAGCTGCCATATAGACTCCGATCCTCCTCCGATTTAGGGTCTTAGGCCCATAAAAGCCACATTTATTATCCGATTTTGCTGAAATTTGGGGCAGTGAGTTACGTTGGGCCCTTCGACATCCTTCTTCAATTTGGCCTAGATCGGTCCAGATTTGGATATAGCTGCAA
Source organism: Stomoxys calcitrans (assembly GCF_963082655.1). Lineage (NCBI taxonomy): Eukaryota > Metazoa > Arthropoda > Insecta > Diptera > Muscidae > Stomoxys > Stomoxys calcitrans. Next base: position 32,790,526 of record NC_081553.1, on the reverse strand, counting down.
TACAGACCGATCCTCAGATTTAGGGTCTTAGGCCCATTAAAGCCGCATTTATTATGCGATTTTGCTGAAATTTGGGTCAGTGAGTTGCTTACGCCCTTCGACATCTTTCCTAAATTTGGCCCTGATCGGTTCTGATTTGGATATAGCTGCCATATAGACCGATCTCACGATTTGAAGTTTTGGGCCCATAAAAAGCGCATTTATTGTCCGATGTCGTCGAACTTTGGGACAGTGAGTTGTGTTGGGCCCTTCGATGGTTGTCTTCAATTTGGCTCAGATCGAACCATATTTGGATATAGCTGCCCTATAGACCGATCTCTCGGTTGTACAATGACTTGTAGTTATATGCATTTGGTCTAAATCGGATTATATGTCTATATAGCTGCTATGGGGCGTAAGGTATGCATTTTCCACTGGATTTTGACGAAAGGTTTTTCACATATATACCCAAGGTGGTGGGTATCCAAAGTTCGGCCCGGCCGAACTTAACGCCTTATACATTCACAAGATAGCGAGTGTTCGATGGACGCACATTGCCAGATCAAATCAACTGATCATTACGATCATGTACTTAACAGGATCTAAGATCAATATTTGAAGGTGTTACAAACAGAATGGCATAGTTAGAATACCAAGTTATATTTTTAATCAAATACAAACCTTTGTAGAGTATCATAAAAAGTATTAAACTAACAACTGTTGGGGCTACCACAATAAGACCACTTGCCTTAAATAATAAGAAAATGCCGCCTCATTTAAAACGGTTCGATTTGAAAATGTATTTGAACATTTTTCAAAAAAAAAAAAAAAATGAGAAAAACACAATGGTTGGCGGGCGTCTGGACGCCCAGCATGGATGTATGGGCATACACCACCGCAAATGTTCCCAAACAGAGAGCGAGAGAGAGAGAGAAAATAGGCGAAAATGAAAAAAATATATCTGTGGCGACAAGAAAATAAGAAAAAATAGCAAAACAATTCAATTCAATTTCAGTTGTTTGAGAGTGTTAAACGTGAACGGTTGGTTTCGAAAGTTTTAGTAAAAAACCAAACCAGAAGCAAAAAACAAAACACGGGCAAACATTTGTTTCGCGCAGCTATTATCGAATGTGTCAACAACAACACAAATCAAAATAACGGTCGGTAAAAATTTAAAAATACAACAGAAAAGTGGCAAAAAATAAGAATTAAGATTTTTTTTTAATAAATAAATGATTCAAAATATTTCAACACAATAAATAATTTGTTAATGTAGCAAATAAATTAACAACATTTCAATTTAACATGGTGACAAAATTAAGAAAAATTATAAAAAAAGATGTTGATGTTGAAAAAAATACAAAAAAATTGGGGAATAAATACAAAATTTGGCACAGTGGGTCATAGCATTCAAATGACTCATCTGCAATATTGTCGTCATATGGTTAGATTTGTAGTGTTTTTTGCTTTTTTTGGTGAAACAAATTTGCGTAAATGATGATCCTCTGCCAACCCTATCCGATTAGTTTTTGGCTTCCTCATCTGGTTTTTTTCCTTACTTTGGCAGACTACTACAAAGTGTTTTTTCTTAACGATTTTTCTCTTAAAAGTGCAACAAATGGTTGCACATTTTCTTATAGGAAGTTCTTAGCCATCGTGGCCATCATAAATTTTTAACTACCCGCCTGAGAGATATGACAACCTGAATATCCATCAACGCCTCATCTTTATGAAAGTGAAAATCGCAAATAAACGAATAGAAGCAAAAACAAAAAAAAAAAAATAATTACCACGTAAATAAATATTCTTGTGAATAAAAATATTGTATTGCCGATGCTGGGCGCCAAGCAGCAAGTATATACATATATCTCTTCATACCTTTATATCTACAGATTGAGTTGCTTTTATAGATATCGACATATATATGTAGTTCTGTTCATATGTATTATCTCTTGCCTTATGCATAACGTAAATTATGTTACGATAGATATTTTGCTTGGTTTTTGTCTGTTTGAAAAAAAGAAAAGAAACGCCAGATACAACAACATTCAATGTTTAATCATATTATTTTTGGCATGAAATTTGAAAATTTGCCGCACAATGGGATATTTATGACAAGTAAGAGAAATATATTGCACAATCGAAGATGGGATGGTATTCTATACATTTAGTATTAAATGAAATAATCAGATGACCTTGATTTAGTTGAATATGTTTAAAGATATTTATGAAACACTAGCCGAACCGGGCTCGCTCCGCTGCGCCTTCTTTAACTCTCTAATATCTTTTTAGGGTGTGGACACTTCGCCCTGAATGCGGATGTTGAATTCGTGACATTGTAGCCTCTGACGCTGAACGCATTCGAATCCTGGCGAGACAAAGCGGTGTTTGCCTCCTCCTAATATTGGCGACATCTTCGAGGTGCAATGCCATGCATGGTCATTTAAAAAATTTTCCCCAAAGAGGTGTCGCACTGTGGGACGCCGTTCGGACTTGGCCATAAAAAAAAGATCCCTCATCATTGAGTTTAAACTTGAATCGGAAGGCACTCATTGATGTGTGAGAATTTGCCCCTTCTCGGTTCCTTGTGGTAATGTTCTTCCTTGGGGTAATGTTCTCTTCCAAATCCCTATAATTTGAGCCCCATATTGCCATGGCCGGTAAATATCAGCCGTTTCGAGGGTGTTTTGGGGCTGGGACGGCCACTGGCACTTTGCACTGAACAAAGATATCAAATTCGTTTTTAATTCCCAATGGAAATGAAGTTCAGTTTAGGGGGTGCTTTTGGGCGTACCCCAAAACACTTGGCGCCAAAATTGGATATCAAATTCATTTTCTACTCTCAAATAACTTTCATTTGAGTCCCATATAGTCATAATGGGTCAAATAACCCATTTTTGGGAGGAAGAGCGCCACCTAGACTTGAACGCAAATTTTAATGTCATATTCGTAATGTACTCCCTTATACCTTTCATTTGAGTCCCATATTGCCATGGTCGGCTAATATGCTCATTTTGGGGGTATTTGGGTGTGGGCGACCTCCCATTACTTGGACCTATTGTTTTATGCCATATTTGAAGTCTACTGCCTTATACTTTTCATTTCAATCCCATATTGACATGAACTTCGAATATATCTGTTTAGAGGAGTTTTTAATACAATACAATATTCCAATACCTTTCATTTGATATCCTTATTGTGCTCAACGAACCACTTTCGGATATGGGTGGCGTTGTTGGGGCAAGAAGGAGGGTCCGCCTCCACCCGATATCTAACCAGTAAAGAAAGGCAAAAGTCAGGCGGTGCCGACATTATAATACCCTACACCTAGCCTATAAACACAAAAAGGGGCGCTACATCTAAATCTGAAACAAATTTGATGCATCCAGATAGATTGTAAAAATTCCTGTATGAAATTTCGAGCAAAGCAAATATGTTCAAAATGTAATAACTACGGTTGACAAACGTCAACAAATTATCCAACATCTGAGGAACACATATATGGGAGCTATATCTAAATCTGAACCGATGTTGACCAAACTTTATGGATATTGTGGAATTCGTCGAGAAAAGCGTTGTACAAAATTTTGGAAAGATTGGTCAATAAATGCGCTTGCAGTGGGTCTAAGAGTGAAAATCGGGGGGTTTATTTATATATATATATATATATATATATATATATATATATATATATATATATATATATATATATATATATATATATATATATATATATATATATATATATATATATATATATATATATATATATATATATATATATATATATATATATATATATATATATATATCTGAACAGATTTCTATGAAATTCACCAGTAATATTGAGAGTCATAAGAAAATCCTTCCTGCCAAATTTCGAGAGAATCGGTTGACAAATGGCCATTTTATTGCTGTATAACTCCAAATCGGACGAAAATATATATGGGAGCTATACCCAAATCTGAACCGATTTTTATCAAATTCTCCACTAATATTGAGAGCCGGAAGACAATCCTTCCCAACAAATTTCAAGAGAATCGGTCAACAAATGACCATTTTACTGCTGTATTACTGGAAATCGGACGAACATATATATGTGGAAGCTATATCCAAATCTAAACCGATTTCTATAAAATTTACCAGTAATATCGAGAGTCATGAGAAAATCCTTTCTGCCAAATTGCGAGAGAATCGGTTAATAAATGACTACTCTATTGCATTATTACTGCACATCGGACGAACATATATATGAAAGCTATATTCAAATCTAAACCAATCTTTTCCAATCCAATTTCAATTTCTTCGTCTCTAGACCGAAAAACATGCCCATACCAAAATTGAAGACAATCGGATGAAAATTGCGACCTGTAGTTTGTACACAAATTAACATGGACAGACAGACAAGCGGACATAGCTAAATCGAATCAGAAAGTGATTCTGAGTCGGTCGGTATACTTTTCAATGAGTCTATCCCTTCCTTCCTTTTGGGTGTTACAAACCAATTCATTAAGTTATAATAACCTTTACCACAGTAGTGGTGTAGGGTATACAAATTATATAGCCTATGTTTCCTTCCAGACAAACATACCCAATCTATGAAAATTTTAGATAAGATCGGGCATAATGGGTCTAATGGCGTTTTCAAGGGGTGGCCTGATCCCCTATACTTCGATCTGATTTTGTATGCCAGATTCGAAATCTACTCCCGAATACCTTTCATTTGATCCCCATATTGAAAGGAACGTCCAATATGTCAGTTTGGGGCAGTTATGGGGTTGGGGCGGCCTTATGGGTACTTACACTCAAATTTTAACACCATATTCGTATTTTACTCTCCAATACCTTTCATTTGATACCTATATTGTCCCCATCGGTTCACTTTTGATTTTGGGTTGTGTTTTTGGCATAAGGGGGAGGGTCCGTCCCCCTTCCGATACCGAAAAATTGTATAGCCTATGTTTTCTGCCAGACCAACCTACACAATATGCGAAAATTTCGAAAAAGTCGGTTGTGCCGTTTTTCAGTCTATACGGAACAAACAAAACGGGTCCCATATATCCGTGATTGGCTAATGTGCTCATTTTGGTCGTTTTTGTGGGGGTGGGGTGAAACCCTACACTTCAACATGAATTTGTATGCCACATTCGTTATCTACTCCCGCATATTTTTTATTTGATACCCATATGGTCCCTATCGGTCCACTTTAGATTTTGGGCGGTGTTTTTGGGGTAACCCCCTTCCGTTATCAATAAATTATAAAGCCTTTTCCAACTTCCTGACCATATTCCTAATCTACTCCCGAATACCTTTCATTTGAGTCCCATATTTTCATGATCGTCAAATAAACCTATTTTAAGGGGTTTTGGGGTTGGGGCGGCGCCCCAGGTATTTGGACCCAACTTTTATTATGAAATTCGTACTCTACTCTTGAATACATTTCATTTGAATCCCATATTGTCCCAATCGGTCCACTTTTATGTTTGGGTAGTACTTTGGGGTAAGGGGGAGGGTCCGCCCCCTGCCGATATCAAAAAATTATTTAGACTATGTTTTCTTCCAGACCAACCTACACAATCTGTGAGATTTATCTGCAAGATTAGTCCCTTTTTTGTTCTCTAAGCAAAATTGACAAAAGTTTTAGAGGGGCTGACGGATGGACATGCCTAGATCGACTTAAAATGTCAAGGCGATCAAACTTAATAGGGACTCACAAAGATATTTCGAGGTGTTATAAATGGAAAGGCTAGATTACTATAGCCCCATGCTATAGTGGGGGGATACCAAGTAAATAATTCATTAAATAAATTTTGAATTAAATATCATTCTGCTCCCTATCATCGCTGCTTTCTGCTCCAAATATGCACCATTGTGTAAAAATACATATTTTGTAGTTGTTCCAAAATAATCTAAGACCATTAGCTTGCATAATACACTCCAGCCGGTGTAGCTGTTGATGATTTTTGAGATTAAACAAGCTAGAAAATATGAAGTGCAAAAATTGTGTGTTTTTCCTTCTTCCTCTACTCGGAGAAAAGAATTCATTCATTCATTATCTTTGGTTTAATGAGAATGAGATTCGGACGATATGTTCCACTGCCACCGACATCTGCAGTGTGTCAGTCGGCTGATGATTATATTCGAAAGATGAAGTGCGGGCGGAATTGAAATGATAACTCTCGTAATGCAAAATGAAATGTCTTTACACCATGCCCGATCTCATCTAATTGTAAATGTACTCGTACAATATATGATTTGTTTCTATTTTTTGAAAAAACACAAAAAAGAATGAAAGAAATGAAAATAAGCTCGGTAGTTGAGTAAATATTTCCATAATCTAATTTTTTTATTCTTTGAAATTATAAACATCAAAATTAAGACCAGACATTATGTTAATGCACTCAGGTCTATTGTATGTTTTTGGCATGAAAGATTTTTAGAGGTAAAGACTAATTGTAAACAAATTTATGGTATGTTAAACAGAATGAATAAACGATTCTTAAAATAATAGGTAGAAATAATATATTCCCATTCAATATATTTTATGGGGGAATAATCAATCCAATGTTTCTAATGGGATGACAAATTGATAAAAAAAAACAAGTAAAAGCGTGCTAAGTTCGGCCGGGTCGAATCTTATATACCCTCCACCATGAAGCGAATTTGTCGAGTTCTTTTCTCGGCATCTCTTCTTAGACAAAAAAGGATACAAGAAAAGATTTGCTCTGCTATTAGAGCGATATCAAGATATGGTCCCGTTTGGACCACAATTAAATTATATGTTGGAGACCTGTGTAAAATGTCAGCCAATTCGAATAAGAATTGCGCCCTTTGTGGACTCAAGAAGTAAAATAGAGAGATCGATTTATATGGGAGCTGTATCGGGCTATAGACCGATTCAGACCATAATAAACACGTATGTTGATGGTCATGAGAGAATCCGTCGTACAAAATTTCAGGAATATCGGATAATAATTGCGACCTCTAGAGGCTAGAGAAGTCAAAATCCCAGATCGGTTTATATGGCAGCTATATCAGATTATGAATCGATTTGAACCATACTTGGCACAGTTGTTGGATATCAGAACAAAAAAACACGTCGTGCAAAATTTCATTCCAATCGGATAAGAATTGCGCACTCTAGAGGCTCAAGAAGTCAAGACCCAAGATCGGTTTATATGACAGCTATATCAGGTTATAGACCGATTTGACCTACGTGCAAAATTGCATTCCAATCGGATAAGAATTGCGCCCTCTAGAGGCTCGAGAAGTCAAGACCCAAGATCGGTTTATATGGGAGCTATATCAAAACATGGCCCGATATGGCCCATTTACAATACCAACCGGCCTACACTAATAAGAAGTATTTGCGCAAAATTTCAAGCGGCTAGCTTAACTCCTTCGGAAGTTTGCGTGCTTTCGACAGACAGACGGACGGACGGACAGACGGACGGACATGGCAAGATCGACATAAAATGTCGCGACGATCAAGAATATATATACTTTATGGGGTCTCAGACAAATATTTCGAGTAGTTACAAACAGAATGGCGAAATTAGTATACCCCCCTTGGTGGAGGGTATAACAAGTAAAAGCGTGCTAAGTTGGGCCGGGCCGAACTTTGGATAGTCACCACTTCGGGTATATTTGTAAACTACCTTTCGTCAAAATCCTGTGAAATATGCATACCTTATGTCCCATAGCAGCTATATCGAAATATGTTCCGATTTAGACCAAATACTAATAAATACAACTCATTGTTCAATTGTGTATAACAAAATATTGGTCTTTTTAGTAGCTATATCTAAAACTAAACCGATCTGAACCATATCCGACACAAAAGACTAACACAAGTCACTGTGTCGAATTTCAGTGAAATCGGATTATAAATGCGCCTTTTATGGGGCCATGGCTTTAAATCGAGAGATCGATCTATATGACCGCTATATTCAATCTGGACTGATCTGGTCCAAATTGGAGAAGGATGTCGAAGTTCTAACACAACTCACTGTTCCAAATTTCGGTGACATCGGGCAATAAATGCGGCTTTTATGGGCCCAAAACTTTAGATCGAGAGATCGGGCTATATGGCAGCTATGTGCAAATCTTGATCGATCTGAGCCAAATTGAAGAAGGAAGTCAAAGTTCCTAACATAAATCACTATTCCAAATAAATATCCAAATAATAATAATCGGACAATAAATGCGCCTTTTGTGGGCTGGAAACTTTAAATCGAGAGATCGGTCTATATGGCAGCTATATCCAAATCTGGCCATATTGCAGAAGTATGTCGAGGGACTTAATTTAACTCACTGTCCCAAATTTCGGCGACAGCGGACAATAAATTCGCCTTTTATGGGCGCAAGATCTTCAATCGGAAGATCGGTCTATATGGCAGCTACATCCAAATCTGGACCAAATTGAAGAAAGATATCGAAAGGCCTCACACAACTCACTGTTCTAAATTTCAGCAAAATTGTACAATAAATGTGGCTTTCATGGGTCTAAGATCCTAAATCGGCGGATCGGTCTATATGACAGGTATATCCAAATCTGGACTGATCTGGGCCAAATTAAAGAAGGGTGTGGGGTAGCCTAACACAACTCACTATCCAAAATTTTAGCGAAATCGCATAATAAATGTATTTTTTATGTGCCTAAAACTTTAAATCGGTGGATAGGTCTCTATGTGGTCTATATCAAGATATAGTCCGATATAGCCCATCTTCGAACTTAACCTGCTTATAGACAAAAAAAAAAGAATCTGTGCAAAGTTTCTGCTCAATCTCTCTATTTTTAAAGACTAGCGTGATTTCAACAGACAGGCGGAAGGACATGTCTAGATCGTTTTATGCTGATCAAGAATATATATATTTTTTGGGGTCGGAAATAGTTATTTCGATGTGATGCAAACGGAATGGCAAAATTAATATACCCCCATCCTTCGGTGGTGGGTATAAAAAAACTCGTTATTTTTTAAACTTATAGAAAAAAGTATATGGTTCAGATCAAAAAGATCAATATTTTGTTATACACAATTGAACAATGACTTGTACTTAATAGTATTTGGTCCAAATCGGAACATATTTCGATATTCCTGCTATTTGGCATAAGGTATGCATGTTTCACCGGATTTTGAGGAAAGGTGGTTCACATATATTTCCGAGGTGGTGGGTATCCTAAGTTCGCCTCGACCAAACTTAACACCTTTTTACTTGTTTTTAAAAGTTATAGTAAAGGGTTTAAGTAGAAAACTTCTATGATTCGTATACTTAATTTTTGCGCTCTCTCTATTGGAATTTAGATACAAAACCATTGGATTTCTGGGGATTTCTGAAGTTCTGGGGATTATTTAGTATTATGTTTTAAGTTCTAACAATCGAATTCACTGATGGAATGTGGAAACACTATAAAGTCAATTTACTAAATCTATTTTTAATGAAATTTTGTTTACGGTGTACATTTGTTTGATCTCTAGAATACTCATCATATATAAGATGTACCCCCATATCTGCCAATAGCATCAATAGTATACGAGATCATTGACCATTTGGAACACATGTCAATACATTTTTCAACAATGTTCGAGATTTTTTTTACTTCGATACGGTGAAAATACTTTTCCAAATGTTTTTAATGTAGCAAAACTTCCGGATAGTGACAATACAGCCGTCTAAGATATTTAAGTATCGATGGTGAACATGTGGTGCGCTCTTCTATTCGTATTGACGGTGAACATAAGATTCGCACATAGCTCATGGAGTGGTCGGTAGGGAGCATGGTGGTCATAAAAGTTCATGGGATCCATCATTCAACATCTGTTGGAATGATTTTGAATGGGCATTCTTCTGCCGAAACTATTATTCTTTTGTATTGAATTGATGTTGACAAATACTTTCTTTGGCTTTTGCCATTGTTAAAAAGTGATTTATTTTAAATGATCAATATACATTAGGGAGGAACTAAGTGGTTTAAAGGGATTTGATGGGAAACTGTATAGTTTTAAGACATTTGGGAGTATTTAAGAAAACATTTTTCAGTAATTTTATGACAACAATTAATTGAGTGATTCTTACTTACCAGGGCTGCCATTTATATTCCCCATTCTTCCAATAGCTCTACCAAATACATCTATATATGAATATTGATATATTTTCTAAATTTTAAGCAAAACCCTTTGTAATGGCCAGAATATTTTTAATTTTCTTAAGTTTTTAATTTTATAATTGCTGATGTTCTTCTTTGAGTTGAAAAACACAAAACCATTTATTTTACAAGAAAAATCTTCCCAATAATTAACATTGACATAGAATAATGTTTGCTTCATTGATTTCACACTTTTTCTAGTTATTTGCAATAAATTTTATTAACAAAATGCCAGTTTGAAATGTTCATCGTTCATCACTAAACATTGAGCGGATATGGCATTTTCAAATTTCCGCTCAAGTGATTGGCAACGAACGCTGTTGTTTCTAATTTAATAGCTCTTCATAGCAAAACTTAAATGATCTGTTTCGGGCTAATAGACCAGCATATAAGGCTTTAATTATTTCTTTTTGAGTTAAAATCAATTAGGCCTTCCCCAAACCAAATCCGTATAAATGAAGACAATCAATGAATAAAATTAAAAATTCATTGCAGCAGGCCGAAACTATTAACCCACAAAAGAAGTAAATTAATGAATTGTAGTTTGTAAATTGTTTTAGAACCTTAAAAGGCAAACATTTTAATTAATCGACAGCTATAAGATTGACAAAATATTTTGACAGCATAGCTTCGCTGTATTCCATGATGTCTTCATTCGTAGTTTCTGAGGCTTTATGGGTACAATAAAGCATATGTTGGCTGCCTTTTGTGGTAACTCATGCGGGTAGGATATTAGCTGCTCGTCACAGAAAAGTATCCACATTTGTGAAATATTTAATCGATCGCTCATAATTGTAGAAATTACCCAAAACGATTATGAGTTGGTTCGCTATAATGACCAGTGGCTAATGGAAATGTGTTAATCATAAAAATTAATCGATGGCATTTAAATATCTTGCCATGGAAAATTCTGTGTGATTAAGTAAATGCGAATTCGTGACGTTTATTCGCTGTTCTACATTTGAAATTAAAAACCCAATAACTTTTTTGCGGATATTGGTGTAGAAATAACAAGAAAGAGCGTGCTAAGTTCGGCCGGGCCGAATCTTATATACCCTCCACCATGGATCGCATTTGTTTGTTTCTAACAAACAAACAAAGAATATTGAATAAGAACTGTTATGCTATTGGAGCTTTATCAAGTTATAGTCCGATTCGGACCATAAATAAATGCTGAACATTGTAGAAGTCTTTATGTAATATTTCAGTTCATTCGGATAAGAATTGCTCCTTGTAGGGGCTCAAGAAACAAAATCGGGAGATAGGTTTATATGGGAGCTGTATCAAGCTATTGATCGATTTGGACCATATTAGACACGTATGTTGAAGATCATGAGAGAAGATTTCTGCTAAATCGGATGAGAATTGCGTCCCCTAGAGGCTCAAGAAGTCAAGATCGCAGATCGGTTAATATGGCAGCTATATCAGGTTATGTCCCGATTTGCACCATACATAGCACAGTTATTGGAAGTCATAAGAAAACACCTCATGCAAATTTTCAGCTAAATCGGATGAGAATTGCGTGCACTATTGGCTCAAGAAGTCGAGATCCAAGATCGGTTTATATGGCAGCTATACCAGGTTATAAACCGATTGGAATCATACAATTGTTGGAAGTGATACCAAAACCCTACGAGCAAAATTTCAGTCAAATCGGACAAGAATTGCGCCCTCTAGAGGCTCAAGAAGTCAAGACCCAAAATCGGTGTACATGGCAGCTTTACCAGATTATAACCCGATTTGAATCATACTTAACACAGTTATTGGAAGTGATACCAAAACATCACGTGCAACATTTCAGTCAAATCAGAGGCCCTCTAGAGGCTCAAAAAGACAAGACCCAAGATCGGTGTATATGGCAGCTGTATCAAAACATGAACCCATTTGGCCCATTTACAATCCCAACCAACCTACACTAATAAAAAGAATTTGTGCAAAATTTCAAGCGGCTAGCTTTACTCCTTGGAAAGTTAGCGTGCTTTCGACAGACAGATGGACGGACAGACGGACGGACGGACATGGCTGGATGGATTTAAAATGACATTACGATCAAGAATATATATATACTTTATGGGGTCTCAGACACATATTTCGATGTGTTACAAACAGAATGACGAAATTAGTATACCCCCATCCTATGGTGGAGGGTATAAAAATGTTTGGACAATGTCTCATGCACACAGTGTAAAGCAGTGGTTCCCAAATTATTTGGTTGTAGGCCACTCGTGTGCCATCAACTTTGAGGTTAAATATAATAAATGTACACAAGTACTAAGTTGGGCCGGGTCGAATCTTGGGAACCCACCACCATGGATTTTGCTAAGATATGGAAGCTATATCGAGTTATAGACCGAATTGGACCGCACTTGGCGTAGTTGTTAAGTCAGTCATAACAGAACACTATATGCAAAATTTCAGCCAAATCGGATTAAAATTGCGGCTTTTAGAGGGTCAAGAAGTCAGATCGGGAGATCGGTTTATATAGGAGCTTTATCAGGTTATAGACCGATTTAAACCTTACTTGGCTCCGTTGTTGGGAATCATAACAGAAGACTATGTGAAAATTGCAGCCAAATTGGACAACAAATTTTGGCTTCCATTGGCTCAAGAAATCAAATCGGGAGATCGGGTTATATGGGAGATATATCAGGTTCTTGACCTATTTGGACCGTACTTGGCACAGTTGTTGGAAATCATAACAGAACACTATGTGCAAAATTGCAGCCAAATCGGACAACAAATTGTGGCTTCCATTGGCTCAAGAAGTCAAATCGGGAGATCGGTTTTTATGGGAGCTATACCGAAATCTGAACCGATATGGCCCATTTGCAATCCTCTACGACCTACATCAATACCAAGTATCTGTGTAAAATTTATGTTTATTGAGTTTTTCTTTAAATATTAGATTCCTAAATAATTTATAATGCATCATTTCTATACCCTCCACCATAGGATAGGGTTATACTAATTTCGCCATACCGTTTGAAACTCATCGATATATTGATCTAGGACCTAACATAGTATATGTATTCTTGATCATCTGTCTGTCGAAAGCACGCTAACTTTCGAAGGAGTTTAGCTAGGCGCTTGAAATTTTGTAAAAATACTCCCTATTGGTGTAGGTTAGTTGGGATTGTGGACCACATCGGTCTTTGTTTGGATAAAGCTGCCATATAAACCGATCTTGGATCTTGACTTCTTGCGCCTCTACAGGATACATTTTTATCCGATTTGGCTGAAATTTTGTACAAATTGTTTTGTTCTGACTTCCACCAACTGTCCTAAGTATGGTTCAAAACAGTTCATAACTTTATAAAGCTGCCTAGTAAATCGATCTCGGGACAGTGAGTTGTGTTAGGCCCTTCGACAGCTGCCGTATAAACCGATCTCTCGATTTAAGGTTTTGGGGCCATAAAAGGTGCATTTATTGTCCGATGTTGCCGAAATTTGGTACAGTGAGTTGTGTTATGCCCCTCGACATCTTTCTGCAATATGCCATAGATCGGTCCAGATTTTGATATAGCTGCCATATAAACTGATCTCTCGATTTAAGGTTGTGGGCCCATAAAAGGCGAATTTATTGTCCGATTTTACCGAAATTTGAGACAGTGAGTTGGATAAGGCTCTTCGACAACATTTTGCAATTTGGCCCAGATCGGTTTAGATTTGGATATAGCTGCCATATAGACCGATCTCTCGATTCAGGTTCTTTGACCTTTAATACGCACATTTAGTGTCCCTGCAGTCCCCTCAACATATCAATTTAATAGGTCAGATCGATCTATATTTGGATATAGCTGCCATATATACCGATCCCACGTTTTCAGGGTTTAGGGCCATAAAATGTAAATTTGTTAAGCGATATTGCTGAAATTAGGGACAATGAGTTCTGTTAGACGCCTCGAAATTCGTGCCGAGTATGGTAAAGATCGGATTTCATTTCTATAAAACTGTCATTTAGACCGATCTCTCAATTTTAGGTTTTGGGCCTATAATAAGTGAATTTATCTTCGGATTTTGCTAAAATTTAGGACAGCAATTTGTGTTAGGTAGTTCGACATGGCTGTTCAATACGGTCCAGATCAGTCCAGATTTGATTGTAGCTGCCATATATACCGATTTAAGGTTTAAGACTCATAAATGGTGAATTTACTAAGCGATTTCGCTGGAATTTAGCACCAAGATTTGGGTTAGGCTCCCAGACATCCCTGTTCAATGCGGCTCAGATCGGTCCGGATTTGGATATATATCCTATATATTGGGATCTCCCAGTTCAAGTTATTGGGACACTGAGCTGTGATGGGCTCTTCGACAATCGTGTTCAATATTTCCCAGATCGCTCTAAGAGTATATTTAGATGTAGCTGCCATATAGACCGATCTCCCTATCAAAATAAGGCTCATTTATTGTCCCATTTCGCTGAAACTTGGCACAGTTAGACCTGCTAAGCTCTTCAATATCGGTACCCCATATGGTTCAGATCCATTTATATTTGTATATACATAGCTGCCAAATACCTATATCGACATTCCGATTTAGGTTATTTGGCAAATAAAAGGTGCATTGGTACAATTAGTTATGTTAAACTCTTTTATAACTTTCCTGAGTAAGGTGGAGAACGGCCTATAATTATATAGAAATTATGTTTTTTTAGCTATTATCTTCTTGGCAAAACTGGTTTAAACCTCACGCACGTTTCGTGTTTTTTTTTCACCGTCAAACATTTAAAGTTTGGTCTATAATTTAACCATGAATCATCTTACAAACGAAAAAGGCTTCCAAATTATTGAATTTTATTATCAAAATGCGTGCTCTGTTAAGAAAGTTCATCGCGCGCTTCTTCCATTTTACGAAGAAGCTCATTTTTGGCTCAATGGGTACGCAAGTAAGCTGAGTCGATTTGGGAGCAAGAGCTACCAATGCATTCAGAAAAAGTCACAGTTTGGTGTGGTTTATAGGCTGGTGGCTACATTGGACCGTACTTCTTCAAAGATGATGCGAATCCTACCGGTCAATTTGCCGTATAGATCGTGCGATTTAACGTCTTTAGGCTATTTTTGTGGGGCTATGTTAACGCTCATGTCTATACAGACAAGACCGCTTCAATTGACGCATTGTAAGAAAACATTAAAGGATTTATTCGTGCGATACCGCCGAAATGTTGGAAAGAGTATGTCATAAATGCAATAAGCGGATGGACCATTTGAGGCGCAGTCAGGGTCAACATTTGCATGAAATAATCTTCAAACATTAAATTATATGGATCGTACTACCGATTCAAACTAAGATTCCATGTTTTTTTTTTTAGTTTTATGTTTTTTTTTTATACCCACCACCGAAGGATGGGGGTATATTCATTTTGTCATTCCGTTTGCAACACATCGAAATATCCATTTCCGACCCTATTAAGTATATATATTCTTGATCAGCGTAAAAATCTAAGACGATCTGGCCATGTCCGTCCGTCTGTCTGTTGAAATCACGCTACAGTCTTTAAAAATAGAGATATTGAGCTGAAATTTTGCACAGATTCTTTTTTGTCGATAAGCAGGTTAAGTTCTTGATATAGCCCCCATATAGACCAATCCGACGATTTAGGGTCTTAGGCCCCAAAAGCCACATATATTTTCCGATTTTGCTGAAATTTGGGACAGTGAGTTGTGCTAGGACCTTCCACATCCTTCATCAATTTGGCCCAGATCGGCCCAGATTTGGATAGAGCTGCAATATAGACAGTTCTCTTGATTTAAGGTCTTGCGCCAATAAAGGGAGGGTGAGTTCTGTTACTCCCTTCGATATATTCCTTCAATTTGGCTTAGATCGGTCCAGATTTGGTTATAGCTGCCATATAGACTGATCCTCCGATTTAGGGTCTTAAGCCCATAAAAGCCACATTTATTATCCGATTTTGATGAAATTTGAGACAGTGAGCTGTGTACGGCCCTTCGACATCCCAAGCCAATTTGGCCCAGATCGGTCTAGGTTTGGATATACCTGCCACATAGACCGATTTCTCGACTTAAGGTTTTGGGCCCATAAAGGCGCAATTATTGTCCGCTGTCGCTGAAATTTACGACAGTGAGTTAAGTTCAGCCCCTTGACATACGTCTGCAATATGGGCCAGATCGGCCCAGATTTGAATATAGCTGCCATATAGACCGATCTCTCGGTTTTAGGTTTTGGGGCCATAAAAGGCGCATTTATTGTTCAATGTCGCTGAAATTTGAGACAGTGAGTTTAGTTAGGCTCTTCAACGTCGAATACAGCTGCCATATAAACCGATCTCTCGATTTAAGGTTTTTGGCACATAAAAGACGCATACATTGTCCGATTTCGCTGAAATTTGGGACAGTGATTTGCTTACGCCCTTCGAGATTTTTCTGCGTCTTGGCCCAAATCGGTCTAGATTTGGATATAGCTGCCATGTAGGTCGATATCTCGATTTAAAGTCTTGACCCCATAAAAGGCGCATTTATAATCCGATTTCACTGAAATTTGACACAGTGACTTATGTTAGGATTTTCGACATCTGTGTCGTTTGTGGTTCAGATCGGTTTATTTTTAGATACTGCACTTATTAGTATTTGGTCCAAATCGGAACATATTTCGATATAACAGCTATGGGACATAAGGTATGCAATTTTCACCGGACTTTGATAAAAGGTGGTTAACATATATTCCCGAGGTGGTAGGTATCCAAAGTTCGGCCCGGCCGAACTTTACACCTTTTTACTTGTTTTTGAAAAGCTTTCCTATAGCTCTTAAAAAATCACCCTTTACATAGATGCTATGGGCTCATAAATGATTAGTTTTTCACCGTATTATGACGAAAGGTGGTTAATATATATATCCAAGGTGGTTGTTTTTGTTGCAATGTGTTATACACTGAGGCGCTAGCCCTTGCCGAAGAAGCAATCCATCGAGTCAATCCGGATGTACAGCTGCCATGGGATTGGGTGGGGTGGGTGGAGCTTGACACTCTTCCTCTTTCCTCTTGAGTCACCCACTTATATGTTTTCGTAATATTTTCACCAATTTCCCCAATCCATCTCATCTTAACGCCCAAGCAAACGCCCTTGCGGAAATATTAAAATAACCATATTTTATTATTTTCCATAAGCCTTTGCGTTTAGAATATCAATTGCAGCGGCAAATTATCACACCTTGTCAGTAAAATATTTTGAAATTTCTGTCGCGTGTCAGACATTACCAATTCAAACTAATACAAAATATCTAAATTTGCACATCCAAAGTGTTTCTATCGATTAGAACAATCAAGCACTCGAATAACAATAAACACCATAGATATTGAATGGAATCAATGAGGAAAGGCATTCCTTTATTATTATTATTATTGCACTTACCAAATAATCCTCCCACCACCAAATGATGACGATAAAAAAAGGAAAATATATAGAAATATGGAATTGTTGGCATTTGAATTATTTGCACTCAAAGTTGATTCCTCAGGGCGTTAAGTCTTTAACTGGGTATCAGGGCCAAAGCCGTATTTGGCAATTGGCAAACAATTGCACTTGGGTGGCAATAACGGATGAATTTAGTCTTCCTTAATATGAAGGCGGTAATTATGACATTATAAGGGGGCACCAAATGAGATGCACTGAGGAAAAATATTTCAGCAAAATGTAAGCTTTGTGACTTTTATACCCACCACCATACGATGGGGGATTTTTCATATCGTCGGCGTTGACAAATTTTTTCACAGCTTGTGACTCTGTAATTGCATTCTTTCTTCTGTCAGTTATCAGCTGTTACTTTTAGCTTGCTTTAGAAAAAAAGTGTAAAAAAGTATATTTGATTAAAGTTCATTCTAAGTTTTATTAGAAATGCATTTACTTTCTTTTAAAAAATCCGCAATTACTTTTTGGGCAACCCAATAATAGGCGAAGTTGTCCATTATCAAATCATATAGAGGTCACTTTCTATCTCACATCAATTTTTTGGAGTGTACACCTAGAGCCTCCAATGCAATGGGTGGTGCATTGCTATGCTTTTGGCCATGAAAAGCAGCATTTGGTTTGCCAAATCCAAATTAGAAGTTATATGTTTTTTTTGTACCATGCAACGAATCTAAATGAAATGAAATTTATATAAATATGATGACGTTGTATATTCTGTTGGAGCGCCCACTCAATAAATGCATTCCCAAGTGAATTATTGCCTTTGGCAATTTATTGAATGTAAAACAGATTTGTGCTGCTGCCAGTGTGCTGAGGCTGATGCTTGGAGGCAGCTAGAAAGTAAATTAGCCCACATATTGAAAAATGAAAAAGCAGCAAAATAGAAATAATTTTCGCCAAGTAAAAGCAATTTCATTGCAATTCGACATTGACATTATGTATGTGTCGGCGCGGGGTTTTGTGATTATCTTTTCATTTCATTTCGAGCAGACTGTAATCTATTCTCAAGGTTTTGTATGCGAATTTTTAATAATTTTTTTCCTCCTGCAGTTTTTTTTATCCACCCAACCAACCATCCACCCAACCATTCGTCTGTTTGTGTACAATGCGTTTTTAAATAGAAAATTTAATTTAGCTTAACTTAATTGAAAATTTCCTCGAGGCAAGTCGTATACGTATTGACGGTCAACAATGTGTGTATTTCCTACGCTAATTGCTACTGTAGCCATTATTATTGTACAGGGTGATTTTTTTGAGGTTAGGATTTTCATGCATTAGTATTTGACAGATCACGTGGGATTTCAGACATGGTGTCAAAGAGAAAGATGCTCAGTATGCTTTGACATTTCATCATGAATAGACTTACTAACGAGCAACGCTTGCAAATCATTGAATTTTATTACCAAAATCAGTGTTCGGTTCGAAATGTGTTCATTCACCGTTCAGCGATGAGGCTCATTTCTGGTTGAATGGCTACGTAAATAAGCAAAATTGCCGCATTTGGAGTGAAGAGCAACCAGAAGCCGTTCAAGAACTGCCCATGCATCCCGAAAAATGCACTGTTTGGTGTGGTTTGTACGCTGGTGGAATCATTGGACCGTATTTTTTCAAAGATGCTGTTGGACGCAACGTTACGGTGAATGAACACATTTCGAACCGAACACTGATTTTGGTAATAAAATTCAATGATTTGCAAGCGTTGCTCGTTAGTAAGTCTATTCATGATGAAATGTCAAAGCATACTGAGCATCTTTCTCTTTGACACCATGTCTGAAATCCCACGTGATCTGTCAAATACTAATGCATGAAAATCCTAACCTCAAAAAAATCACCCTTTATTTCTTGTTGTTATCTTGTTTGGGGAGGTACGTTTTGAGTTATTTTTTGCCATGAATGAATGAATTGAAAAGATCAATGAGTTTGTTTGCTATGGCTTTTGTGGTTTTCTCTTTTATTTGTTTCATATGTTCTAAGCCTAGAGATCAATAATGCAAAAGTAATTGCTTGCCTTTTTTCAAAGGCCATTAATTCCAACTGATTAAATAATGACAATGTTAATTGACTTTTCATCTAAACTTAATAAAATGAAATTCCAATAAATAATAATAGAGACAAAAGTCAATGTTTGTGTTGTTGGTCTTTTTACATGATCTACGATTAGAAATAATTTCTGAGAAAATTGCAATATAGAGATATAATCAATTGCTTGTCTATGTGTTGAGGTTAAAATTAAATTTGATCCTCTGATGTTTTACCGCTTCACTCTAATGAAAAACAAGTAAGAGCGTGCTAAGTTCAGCCGGGCCGAATCTTATATACCCTCCACCATGGATCGCATATGTCGAGTTCTTTGCCACGGTATCTCTTTTTAGGCAAACAAAGGATAAAAGAGAAGAATTGCTATGTTATTGGCACAATATCAAGATATGGTTCATTTCGGACCATAGTTGAACTGAATATTCTTTTTCTTAGTCCTTCTCTTTTAAGATTTGCAATCACATGAGGTTCCTCTTACTATATAAAGGTTTGACAAGAGTATGCATTCAAACATCGCCGCTGCAGAGTTTGGAACATCTCATGAATACTAATGGATACGCCTTGTTAATGTGTGCCTGTTTTAAATAGTACAGCGGACAACCCATCGGCTCCTGCTGCCTTGTTGTTCTTCAGCTGGATCACTGCTACTTTGACTTCAATCTGACTAGAAGGCAAACATTCTATACCATCATTAGGGATTTGTTCTGTGGTATCCACTTCACTGTCATTGTTGGATACTAGCAGCTGGCAAAAATGTTCTTTTTATATTCCAAGCCCTATCTGTATCAGTTGGCCGATTTCACTCTTTGCCTCTGCATAAGCACTATCAATTTTATGTTTGATTCTTTGGTAAAATTTCGAGACTTCATTCAGACTCCTGAAAATCTCAATTCGCTTACACTCACGTCTTTCCATTTCCTTTTTATACCAACCACCGAAGGATGAGGATATATTCATTTTGTCATTTCGTTTGTAACACATCGAAATATCTATTTTCGACCCTATAAAGTAAATATAATCTTGTCGTTGTGTAAATTTAAAACGATCTAGCCATGTCCGTCTGTCTGTTGAAATCACGCTACAATCTTTAAAAATAGAGCTGAAACTTTGCACAAATTCTTTTTTACGAAGATGGTCTATATCGGACTATATCTTGATATAGCCCCCGTATATACCGATCTGCCGATTTAAAGTCTTGGCCACATAAAAGACGCATTTATTATTCGAATTCTCTGCTCTGTATGCCACATTCTTGACTTCAGTAGCACTTCGACTATCTTGTTCGTACCATGGATTTCTTTGGGCGGCTTCTGGTACTCAAGTACCGATTTCGCTGCATGGTCCATAGAGTGGGCAATGGTTTGCCACTATACCATTATATCATCGAAACTAGAAGTGCTTTCATCAAACAGTTGAGTCAAATGAATGGAATAGACCGTTATCAGATGGTGTTTGCAGTTTTTCAATGTCCAGCTTCCGTGCAGTGTCACATCGTACTTTCCTCACCATGTTCAAACGGGTGCGAACCTTTGCTGCAACAAGGTAATGATCTGAATCAATATTCGCTCCAGGGATCGATCATACATCTAACAAGCTGGATGAATGCCTTCCATCTATAACAATGTGATCAATCCTCGTGTTTTAATCGGGTGACAGCCATATGGCTTTGTGAATATTTTTATGTTGAAATCTGGTGCTACTAACTGCCATGATTTTTGCCGCGGCAAAATCTATCAGCCTTAACCTATTGTCGAATGTTATCTCGTGGGGGCTAAACTTTCCGACTTTTGGACCAAAGATGTCTTCCTTCCCCATTTTCGCATTAAAATCTCGCAGAACGATTTTAATATCATGGGCGGGGCAGTGGTCATATTCTGTCTCCGGGCGCTCGTAGACAATTTCTTTGGTCTGCTCGTCCTTGTCTTCCGTCGGGGCATGTGCACAAATAACCGGTTTTCTTGAAATTATCACTTATGGCGCATAATGATCCCATGGTAAAAATAGAATACTACATTTTTTGATATCTAAAGGGGGAGCGGACCCTCCCCCTTACCCTAATTTTCAGAACGCCAGATCTCGGTGATTGGTAGTGCGATTGAAGCCAAATTTTGTGGGCTCTCTTATAGTAACCTACAAACAAAAATTTGGTACCTAAATTTCGGATGGGGTACCTAGGAGGGGGGGGGGGGTCCCACCCCAAAACCTACCAAATATATATACACACCAATTACGACAATATGGGACTCAAATGAAAGGTATTTAAGATTTGAAAACTTATCTGATATCCAATTGTCGGACCAAGTGTTTGAGGGACCACCCTAACCCCCAAAACCCCCCTAAATCGGACATATATACCGACCATGGCAATATGGGACTCAAATGAAAGGTATGTGCGAGTAAAATACGAATCTGATATCCAAATTGGGGACAAAGCATTATGGGGCTATAATGAAAGGTTTTTGGATGTAAAGCACGAATCTGATATCAATGTTTGGGAAAAGTGTTTATGGGGCCACCCCACCTCCATAACACCACCCAAATGGGAAGTATTTACTGACCATTGCAAATGAGAAGTATTTTAGAGTATAACACGAATCTGATATATATTTTCAAAGCGAAGTCACTGAACGGCCGCCCCATCCCCCAAAAGACCCCACAAACCGGTCATGTTTGCCGACTATGGAAAACTTGGGATCAAATGAAGGGTAATTGGGAGTAGATCATGAATCTGACATCAACCAACTGTCTAGAGTACATTCCACCGCCATAACAACCCCCAAGTATGACGTCTTTGCTCACTAAGACAATTTGGGTCTTCAAGACACTCGATATTCATAGTTTTTAGGGCCCATACCCCAAACCGGATATATTTGTTGGCTTTATCAATAAGGGGTTTAAGTGAATGGTATTTGAGAAAAAGAATTTGATATTCAAATTTGATGCCAATGGCAATAGGGGGTTCAAATATATGAGAATAGAGCACGTTGCTGATATATTTTCAGAGCTTAGTAATTGTGGGACCACCCCACTCCCCAATACACCCCTAAATCGGGCATATTTACCGACCAAGTCAATGTGGGGCTTAAATGAAAGGAATTGGGGGTAGAGCATGAATTGATACCCACTTTCGGAACCAATTTTCTGGGGATCTACCCCTTTCCCAAAATACCCCACATAGCAATTTTTTTACTGGCTATCGCAATATGGGGCATAAATAAAGGTATTTGGGAGTAGAATACGAATTCGATATCCAAATGTAGGACCATGGATTTAAGGCATCACCCCTACTCCAAAACACCCCCCAAAGGGTAAACATATTTCGATTATGCCAATGTGTGGTTCAATGGAAAGGTATTTGAGATTAGAAAACCAATTTGATAACCTATTTTGGGGCCATGTGTTTGGGGGACGCCTCATCCTATAAACTCCCCTCAAAACCAATGGCAATATGGGGTTTAAATAAATGGTATTTGACAGAAGAGCACGATGCTGATATTTTTCAGGGCCAAGTGTCTAGCGTTTGATTAGAGATCGCCAAACACTTACCGGATACTGTTTACTAGGTTATATGGTGCGCATATGGGAAATCGGTATAATGGTTACTGTAAAATCTGTCTTCAAGAGGATGAAATGATAGAAGCACTTGCTTTGTTTATATCCAGTCAACAGAGGCTCATGCTTACCAACTCGGGGAGGTGGTTATTCACGGATTGGGGTGATATGGTAAGTCTGCAAGATACGTATCACTGGGAGGTTTTCCTAAATTTGTAAATAAGTCGTGATTTTTCCGACATGGGGTACCAAGGAATCCTACACTCAATTATGTGTGCGTAGGAAAATTTGTTGGCGCCCACCAAGTAAACATTAAGTTGGACATGAATCGACTCTTTTCCTAGGATGCTCATACTCTATACTATCTTATTATAACTCTTCAAACATATATCTGATATGGGGATTCACATCTTTTTCTTACTTTCTTATCTACATCTTTTTCTTATCAAAATAGTCTAATCTGGTCTCCAAATGAACTCGCTCCATGAATTTTTAATTCTGTATACACTAAAAGAAATTAAACACAGTTTCAAAAAACAATCTTATAGATGAGGCAATAGAATGAGGCAATTCCACAAAGTGATAAGATCTGTCTTTCACGAAAACAAGAGTTTAGAAGATACTCATTAAACATTCTGCATATAATTTCCATACTCAAGATTTCTTAGTTCAAATTCTGTTTTTTATCTGGAAAGAGTGATATTTTTATATTCTGGATAGGGGGGTATATTATTGGATAGGGGGTATATTCATTTAGTCATTCCGTTTGCAACACATCGAAATATCAATTTCCGACCCTACAAAGTACCAATTTAGGGTTTTAATCCCATAAAATGTAGATTTATTTTCTGTAAACGTTACTTTTATATGAGTTCTCGGGATCTGAATAAAGTATGATCGAGATCAGCCACTATTAAGATATAACCACAGATGTAAATAGTAATGGAGTTATAATAAAATAGAATGATTATTATACCATTCTTTAATTAGATCCAAATTGGGTCCAGATTTGGTTAGAGGTGTCATATAGAAAGATTTCTCGATTTAAAGTCTTGTTTCTATAAATTTTTTAAAGGGCGCATTTCGTTGAAATTTCACGCAGTGACTTATGTTAGGCTTATCAACATCTGTGTCCTATATGGTTCAGATCGGTTTAAAATTGGATATAGCTGCCGAATAGACCAATATTTTGTTCTACAAAATTGAACAGTGACTTATATTTATTATATTTATTATCCGTGTCGAATTTGGGTGCTTAAGTTATCAAATTTTCACCGTATTGCGACGAAAGGGGTTTACATATATATCAAAGGTGGTGGGTATCCAAAGTTCGGTGCGGCCAAACTTAATGCCCGTTTATTTGTTTTTACATACAAATATTAATATATATGCCGAAATTTTTGTCTAAATTTTTTTATTATTCTGTTGTGTTTCATCTTTTATAAATATGTTGTATTCGTTGATTTCTTAACTTATTTTTTGTGGTTAACCATTTCTATTTTACTGCTTCACTTAACCGCTTAGACTTTTCAGTGTCGATGGATTAAGAGATAAAACTGGAGGAGCAACCTGTATGGTATATTTCACACGATTACCATCTTTGTCAGCCACATAGATGACAACAATAGTGTAGGGAGTATTTTGGCCAGGAACTGGTTCGTAACGATGACTGTAGGAACCATCAATGACCAGTTCTTCATCTGGAGTATCGGCATTGTTAACAGAGATTTTTTCATTGCGCACTAAATTGCCATCTGCAATGCTAAAAGCGATGGAAAAACATTTTTTTAATTTTGTTTTATTCAGTTTAAACTTTTATTCAAATTCAACTCACTGCACATTATGTAGAACTTTTGTATCGGCCAATACTCCTGCAACAATGGCCAATGTAACCACTAAGAAAATCTAAATAGACAAGAAATTATTTCAGTATTCTACTTTTTTAAATAACATTTTTATACCCTCCACCATAGGATGTTTGTAACTACTCACAATATTCGTCTGAGACCCCATAAAGTATATATTCTTGATCGTCGTGGCATTTTATGTCGATCTAGCCATGTCCGTCCGTCTGTCCGTCCGTCTGTCTGTCTGCCGAAAGCACGCTAACTTTCGAAGGAGTAAAGCTAGCAGCTTGAAATTTTGCACAAATACTTCTTATTACTGTAGCTCGGTTGGGATTGTAAATGGGCCATATCGGTCCATGTTTTGATATAGCTGCCATATAAACCGATCTGGGGTCTTGACTTCTTAAGTCAACTCTCGTCCGATTTGACTGAAATTTTCCACATAGTATTTTGATATCACTTCCAACAACTGTGAGCAGTATGGTCCTAATCGGTCCATAGCCTGATATAGCTGCCATATAAACCGGTCTTGGGTCTTGACTTCTTGAGCCTCTAGAGGGCCCTATTCTCTTCCGATTTGACTGAAATTTTGCACGTAGTGTTTTGAAATCATTTCAAACAACTGTGCCAAGTATGGTTCCAATCGGTTCATAACCAGATAAAACTGCCATATAAACCGATCTTGTGTCTTGAATTGGAATAAAATTTTGCACAACGTGTTTCGTTATGACTTTCAACAACTGTGTTAAGTATGGTTCAAATCGGTCAATAACCTGATATAGCTGCCATATAAACCGATCTGGGATTTTGACTTATTGAGCCTCTAGAGGGCGCAATTTTTATCCAATTGGAATGAAATTTTACACAACGTGTTTCGTTAAGACTTCCAACAACTGTGTTAAGTATGGTTCAAATCGATCAATAACCTGATATAGCTGCCAAATAAACCGATCTTGTGTCTTGAATTGGAATAAAATTTTGCACAACGTGTTTCGTTATGACTTTCAACAACTGTGCTAAATAAGGTTCAAATCGGTCCATAATCTGATATAGCTGCCCTATAAACCGATCATGGGTCTTGATTCCTTGAGCCTCTAGAGGGCGCAATTCTTATCCGATTGGAATTAAATTTTGCACGATGTGTTTTGTTATAATATCCATCAACTGTGCTAAATATGGTTCAAATCGGTCAATAACCTGATATAGCTGCCCTATAAACCGATCTTGGGTCTTGAATTATTGAGCCTCTTATCCGATTTAGCTGAAATTTATCACAACGAGTTTTGTTATGATATCCAACAACAGCATGAGGTGTTTCGTTATGACTTCCAATAACTGTGCTAAATTAGGTTAAAATCGGTCAACTACTTGATATAGCTGTCATATAAACCGATCTTGGGTCTTGACTTCTTGAGCCAATAGTGCGCGCAATTCGTATCCGATTTAGCTGAAATTTGCATGAGGTGTTTCGTTATGACTTTCAACAACTGTGCTAAGTTAGGTTCAAATCGGTCAATAACCTGAAATAGCTGTCATATAAACCGATCTGGGACCTTGACTTCTTGAGTCTCTAGAGGGCGCAATTCTTATCCGATTGGAATGAAATTTTGCGTGACGTGTTTCGTTATGACTTCCAACAACTGTGTTAAGTATGGTTCAAATCGGTCTATAACCTGATATAGCTGTCATATAAACCGATCTTGGGTCTTGACTTCATGAGCCTCTAGAGGGCGCAATTCTTATCCGATTGGAATGAAATTTTGCACGATGTGTTTTGTTATGATATCCAACAACTGTACTAAGTATGGTTAAAATCGGTCAATAACCTGATATAGCTGCCCTATAAACCGTTCTTGGGTCTTGACTTCTTGAGCCTCTAGAGGGCGAAATTATTATCCGATTTGACCGAAATTTTGTACGACGGATCCTCACATGACCATCAATATACGTATTTATTATGGTCTGAATCGGTCTATAGCCTGATACAGCTCCCATATAAATCAATCTCTCTATTTTACTTCTTGAACCCCCGAAGGGCGCAATTCTTATTCGAATTGGCTGAAATTTTACACAGATCTCCAACATATAATATTATTGTGATCCAAGCCGGACCATATCTTGATATCGCTGTAAAAGCAGAGCAAATTTTTCCTTTTATCCTTGTTTTGCCTAAGAAGAGATGCTGGGAGAAGTACTCGACAAATGCGATCCATGGTGGAGGGTATATAAGATTCGGCCCGGCCGAACTTAGCACGCTTTTACTTTTTAGTTTTTAAACTATTAAGAACATTGAATAACACTCAGTTTATTTTGGCATTCTTCCACTTGTTACTGATTTTTATTTTTTTTAACTACGCTTGTTGTTTTACTTCAATTTTCATATTTCTCTTTGGCTTCTGCGACTTGATAACAGCTTGACGTTTCAATTCCAACTAAAACGATTTTTAAACTATAAATTTTGATTCAAGTTAAGAAGTTTTTGTTTTTTTTGTTTTAGCTTTAAATAAAAATCTAGTCAAACCGGTCATGGGAGAATTTTTATCTTCTTTTCTATTGTTTTGCAGCTAAGTGCCGATGTCCCATATCGATCGCCGGATAAACAAACAAAACTAATTATGACTAATTGGCCTTGAAAGATGTTCTTCAACTATTAATATTTACATATAAAATATTAATATTTTTTGTTAGTGTAACTGAGCTGTCTCATTCAATTTGTTTTTAATCAAAGTTTCTTGGTAGTTGTTTTTGGAAATTCTATTCATTAATTTATAAGCAAAACTTGTAAGGTAACCAAGGTTAAGTTTTTAGATTTTTTCTTTGCTTCAAGATGCTCCAAAATACACCGAAAGCAGATGCGTTGTACAACAGCAGTCACTGTACTAGATATGGCTGTGGTTTCGTGGTCAGTCTAAGTCTATGATGCCTTGTCTCCA
Organism: Stomoxys calcitrans; assembly: GCF_963082655.1. Taxonomy (NCBI): domain Eukaryota; kingdom Metazoa; phylum Arthropoda; class Insecta; order Diptera; family Muscidae; genus Stomoxys; species Stomoxys calcitrans. The sequence continues at coordinate 32,762,610 of NC_081553.1, read as the reverse complement.
GATATACCTCGGTGTTCGTATGGTTAGCCACAAAATTCGTATAAAATTCTTTTACCTATGGTTAAACAAAAGATTGGTAGATACATGCTAATCCTAGAACGCCTGAGAAGAGCATATGAATGCTGCCCTGCCCTGCCAAGATAGGAAGGAACAAGTAAAAGCGTGCTAAGTTCGGCCGGGCCGAATCTTATATACCCTCCACCATGGATTGCATTTGTCGAGTCCTTTTTCCGGCATCTCTTCTTAGGCAAAAAAGGATATAAGAAAAGAGTTACTCTGCTATTAAAACGATATCAAGATATGGTCCGGTTCGGACCACAATTAAATTATATGTTGGAGACCTGTGTAAAATTTCAGCCAATTCGTATAAGAATTGCGCCCATTGGGGCACACGAAGTAAAATAGAGAGAACGATTTATATGGGATCTGTATCGGGCTATAGACCGATTCAGACCATAAAAAACACGTTTGTTGATGGTCATGAGAGGATCCGTCGTACAAAATTTCAGGCATATCGGATAATAATTGCGACCTCTAGGGGTCAAGAAGTCAAGATCCCAGATCGGTTTATATGGCAGCTATATCAGGTTATGAACCGATTTGAACCTTATTTGACACAGTTGTTGAAAGTAAAAATAAAATACGTCATGCAAAATTTCAGCCAAGTCGGATAAGAATTGCGCCCTCTAGAAGCTCAAGAAGTCAAATCCCCAGATCTGTTTATATGACAGCTATATCAGGTTATGGACCGATTTCAACCATACTTGGCACAGTTGTTGGATATCATAACCAAATACTTCGTGCAAAAATTCATTTAGAGGCTCAAGAAGTCAAGACCCAAGATCGGTTTATATGGCAGCTATATCAGGTTATGGACCGATTTGGACCATACTTGGCACAGTTGTTGGATATCATAACAAAACACGTCGTGCAAAATTTCATTCTGATCGGGTAAGAATTGCGCACTCCAGAGGCTCAAGAAGTCAAGACCCAAGATCGGTTTATATGGCAGCTATATCAGGTTATGGACCGATTTAAACCATACTTGACACAGTTGTTGGATATCATAACAAAACACGTCGTGCGAAATTCCATTCCAATCGGTTAAGAATTGTGCCCTCTAGAGGCTCAAGAAGTCAAGACCCAAGATCGGTTTATATGGCAGCTATATCAGGTTATTGACCGATTAAAACGATACTAGGCACAGTTGTTGGATATCATAACAAAACACGTCGTGCAAAATTTCATTCTGATCGGGTAAGAATTGCGCACTCTAGAGGCTCAAGAAGTCAAGACCCAAGATCGGTTTATATGGCAGCTATATCAGGTTATGGACCGATTTGAACCATACTTGGCACAGTTGTTGGATATCATAACAAAACACGTCGTGCAAAATTTCATTCTGATCGGGTAAGAATTGCGCACGCTAGAGGCTCAAGAAGTCAAGACCCAAGATCGGTTTATATGGCAGCTATATCAGGTTATGGACCGATTTGAACTATACTTGGCACAGTTGTTGGACATCATAGAAAAACACGTCGTGCAAAATTTCATTCCAATCGGATAAGAATTGCGCACTCTAGAGGCTCAAGAAGTCAAGACCCAAGATCGGTTTATATGGCAGCTATATCAAAACATGGACCGATATGGCCCATTTACAATACCAACCGACCTACACTAATAAGAAGTATTTGTGCAAAATTTCAAGCGGCTAGCTTTACTCCTTCGGAAGTTAGCGTGCTTTCGACAGACAGACGGACGGACGGACGGACGGACGGACAGACGGACGGACATGGCTAGATCGACATAAAATGTCGCGACGATCAAGAATATATATACTTTATGGGGTCTCAGACGAATATTTCGAGTAGTTACAAACAGAATGACGAAATTAGTATACCCCCCATCTTATGGTGGAGGGTATAAAAATATATTTTTTTCAACGTTCAGAAAATAAAGCCCTTCGACATTCTTTTTCAGTGTGGCCCAGATCGGTCCAGATTTGGATATAGCTGCCATATAGACCCATCCGCCGATTTAGGGTCTTAGGCCCACAAAAGTCCCATATATTATCCAATTTTGCTGAAATTCGAGACAGTGAGTTGTGTTAGGCCCTTCGACATTCTACCTCAATTTGGCCCAGATCGGTTCAGATTTGAATATAGCTGCCATGTTGACCCATCCGACGATTTGGGGTCTTAGGCCCATAGAAGTCTCATATATTATCCAATTTTGCTGAAATTTGAGACAGTGAGTTGTGTGAGGCCCTTCGACATTCTTCCTCAATTTGGCCCAGATCGGTCCACATTTGGATATAGCTACCATATAGACCGATATCTAGATTTAAGGTTTTGGGGCCATGAAAGGCACATTTATTTTTCGATTTCGCCGAAATTTTGGGACAGTGAGTTGTGTTAGGCTCTTCGAAATATTTCTGAATCTTGGCCCAAATAGGTCCAGATTTGGATATAGCTGCTATATAGACTGATATCCCGATTTAAAGTCTTGGTCCCATGAAAGGCGCATTTATAATCCGATTTCACTGAAATTTGACAGTGACTGTGTTATGTGAAGCTTTTCGACATCCTTGTCGTATATGGTTCAGATCGCTTTATTTTTAGATATAGCTACTAAAAAGACCAATATTTTGTTATACACAATTGAACAATGACTTGTACTTATTAGTATTTGTTCCAAATCGGAACATATTTCGTAATAGCTGCTATGGGGCATAATGTATGCATTTGTCACCGGATTTTGACGAAAGGTGGTTTACATATATACCCGGGGTGGTGGATATCCAAAGTTAAACGCAGTTTCAAAAACCAATCTTATAGATGAGGCAATAGAAATTTTCATTGTTTATTATTCTTCTTTAGAAATTTTGTGTTTCAACTTTTATTTATAAATTCATTTGTTAGTTTCTTAATTTATTTTTTGTGGTTTACCATTTCTCCTAACCATTTCCATTTTACTGCTTCATTTAACGGGTTAGATTTTCAGTGTCGATGGATTAAGAAAAGCAATTGGAGGAGCAGCTTGTAAGGTATATTTCACATGATAACCATCTTTGTCAGCCACATAGATGACTACATTAGTGTAGGGAGTATTTTGGCCAGGAACTGGCTCGTAACGATGACTGTAGGAACCATCAATGACCAGTTCTTCATCTGGAGTATCGGCATTTTTAACAGAGATTTTTTCATTGCGCATTAAATTGCCATCTGCAATGTTAAAAGCAATGGAAAAACATTTTTTCAATTTTGTTTTATTCAGTTTAAACTTTTATTCAAATTCAACTCACTGCACATTATGTAGAACTTTTGTATCGGCCAATACTCCTGCAACAATGGCCAATGTAACCACTAAGAAAATCTAAATAGACAAGAAATGATTTCAGTATTTTACTTTTTTAAATAACATTTTTTTTAACTATTAAAAACATTGAATAACACTCAGTTTATTTTGGCTTTATTCCGTATGTTTCTGTTTCTACAACCTCCACCATAGGATGGGGGTATACTAATTTCGTCATTCTGTTTGTAACTACTCACAATATTCGTCTGAGACCCCATAAAGTATATACATTCTTGATCGTCCGTCCGTCTGTCGAAAGCACTCTAACTTTCGAAGGAGTAAATCTAGCTGCTTGAAATTTTCCACAAATACATTTTATTAGTGTAAGTCGGTTGGGATTGTAAATGGCCCATATCGGTCCTTAACCTGATATGGCTGCCCTATTAACCGATCTTGGGTCTTGACTTCTTAAGCCTCTAGAGGTCACAATTCTTATCCAATTGGAATGAAATTTTGCTCGACGTGTTTCGCTATGACTTCCAACAACTGTGCTAAGTATGGTTCAAATCGGTTCATAACCTGATATAGCTGCCCTATAGACCGATCTTTGGTCTTGACTTCTTGGGCCTCTAGAGGGCGCAATTCTTATCCGATTTGAATGAAATTTTGCACAACGTGGTTTGTTGTGCCTTCCAACAACTGTGTTAAATATGGTTCAAATCGGTCAATAACCTGATATAGCTGCCATATAAACCGATCTTGGGTCTTGACTTCTTGAGCCTCTAGAGGGCGCAATTCTTATCCGATTGAAATGAAATTTTGCACGACATGTTTCGTTATGACTTCCAACAACTGTGCTAAAAAAGGTTCAAATCGGTCCATAACCTGATATAGCTGCCATATAAACCGATCTTGAATCTTGACTTCTAGAGGGAGCAATTCTTATCTGATTGAAATGAAAATTTGCACAAAGTATTTTGTTATGATATCCATCAACTGTGGCAAATCGGTTCATATCCTGATACAGCTGCCATATAAACCGATCTTGGGTTTTGACTTCTTGAGCCTCTAGAGGGCGCAATTCCTCTCCGATTTGGCTGACATTTTGCATGACGTATTTTAATATGACTTTCGACAACTGTGCCAAATAAGGTTCAAATCGGTTCATAACCCGATACAGCTGCCATGTAAACCGATCTGGGATCTTGACTTCTGGAGCCTCTAGAGGTCGCAATTATTATCCGATTTGCCTGAAATGTTGTACGACGGATCCTCTCATGACCATCAACATACGTGTTTATTATGGTCTGAATCTGTCTACAGCCTAATACAGCTCCCACATAAATCGATCTTTCTATTTTACTTCTTGAGCCCCCAAAGGGTGCAATTCTTATTCAAATTGGCTGACATTTTACACAGGTCTCCAACATATTGGGTTGCCCAAAAAGTAATTGCGGATTTTTCATATAGTCGGCGTTGATAAATTTTTTCACAGCTTGTGACTCTGTAATTGCATTCTTTGTTCTGTCAGTTATCAGCTGTTACTTTTAGCTTGCTTTAGTAAAAAAGTTTAAAAAAAGTATACTTGATTAAAGTTCATTCTAAGTTTTATTAAAAATGCATTTACTTTCTTTTAAAAAATCCGCAATTACTTTTTGGGCAACCCAATATTATTTTATTGTGGTTCGAACCGCACCATATCTTGATACCGCTCTAATAGCAGAGCAAATCTTTTCTTTTATCCTTTTTTTGCCCAAAAAGGGATGCCGGGAAAAGAACTCGACAAATGCGATCCATGGTGGAGGGTATATAAGATTCGGCCCTGCCGGACTTAGCACGCTTTTGCTTATTTTTATTACGCTTATTGTTTTACATCAAATTTCATATTTCTCTTTGGCTTCTGCGACTTGATTTCAGCTTGACGTTTCAATTCCAACTCCAAACAATTTTGAAACTATAAATTTTCGATTCAAGTTGCTTTAAATAAAAATCTAGCCAAACTGCTCATGGGAGAATTTTTATCTTCTTTTCTATTGTGCTAAGTGTCATGTCCCATATCGATCGTCGGATAACCAAACAAAACTAATTATAACTAATTGGCCCCGAAGGATGTTTTTCAACTGTTAATATTTACATATAAATTATGAATATTTTTATACCCACCACCGAAGGATGGGGGTATATTCATTTTGTCATTCCGTTTGCAACACATCGAAATATCCATTTCCGACCCTATACAGTATATATATTCTTGATCGTAAAAATCTAAGACGATCTAGTCATGTCCGTCCGTCTGTCTGTTGAAATTACTCTACAGTCTTTAAAAATAAAGATATTGAGTTGAAACTTTGCACAGATTCTTTTTTTGTCCATAAACAGGTTAAGTTCGAAGATGGGTTATATCGGACTATGTCTTGATATAGCCCCCATATAGACCGATCCGACGATTTAGGGTCTTAGACCCATAAAAGCCACATTTATTATCCGATTTTGCTGAAATTTGGGACAGTGAATTGTGTTAGGCCCTTCGACATCCTTCGTCAATATGGCACAGATCGGTCTAGATTTGGATATAGCTGCTATATAGACCGATCCTCCGATTTGGGGTCTTAGGCCCATAAAAGCCACATTCATAATCCGATTTTGCTGAAATTTGGGACAGTGAGTTGGGTTAGCCCCTTCGACATCCTTCGTCAATTTGGCCCTGATCGGTTCAGATAAGGATATCACTGCCATATAGACCGATCTCTCGATTTAAGGTTTTGGCCCTATAAAAGGCTCATTTATTGTCCGATGTCGCCAAAATTTAGGACAGTCAGTTAAGTTAAGCCCCTTGGCATACTTCTGCAATATGGGACAAATCGGTGTAGATTTGGATATAGCTGCCATATAGACCGATCTCTCTGTTTTAGGTTTTGGGCCCATAACAGCCACATTTATTTTTCGATTTTGCTGAAATTTGGGACAGTGAGTTGTGTTAGGCCTCTCGACATCCTTCTTGAATTTGGCCCAGATCGGTCCAGATTTGGATGTAGCTGCCATATAGACCGATCTCTAAATTTAAGGTTTTGGCTCTATAAAAGGCGCATTTATTGTCTGATTTCGCCAAAATTTGTGACAATGAGTTGTGTTAGGCTTTTCGGCATCCGTATCGTATATGGTTCAGATCGGTTTATTTTTAGATATAGCTACTAAAAAGACCAATATTTTGTTATACACAATTGAATAATGACTTTCATTAGTATTTGGTCCAAATCATAACATATTTCGATATAACTGCTATGGGACATTAGGTATGAAATTTTTACCGGATTTTGATGAAAGGTGATTAACATATATACCCGAGGTGGTGGGTATCCAAAGTTCGGCCCGGCCGAACTTAACGCCTTTTTACTTGTTTGTTAGTGCAACTGAGCTGTCTCATTTAATTTGTGTTTTCTTTTAATTATTTTTAAACAAAGCTGTTTGGGAGTGGTTTTTTGAAATTCTATTCCATAATTTATTAGCAAAACATGTAAGGTAACCAAGGTTAAGTTTTTAGATTTTTTCTTTGCTTCAAGATGCTCGAAGCAGATGCGTTGCACAACAGAAGTTATTGTACTAGATATGGCTGTGGTTTCTTGGTAAGTCTACGTCTATGATGCCTTGTCTCCAGATAAACATCGGTGTTCGTAAGGTTAGCCACAAATTTCGTATAAAATTCTTTTGCGTCAGTCTTATCTTTACCTATGGTTAGACAAAAGACTGGCACAAACAAATTAATGGTATATCGTAGATACATACATGGTACACCTAGAACGTCTGAGAAGAGCATGTGAATGCTACCCTGCATAGGATATAAAAAAAAACTTTCAGAGATTTTAATACCAAGGTGGCAGGTGTCTTCAAAAAAACAAATATAAACTCTATCCGATTTTTTTTACAAAAATCCCAAAACTACCCATTTTGGGTGAAGGTGATATTAAAATCGTCATTTCTTAATTAATCAAAGGTTGAGGGCAAAGTGGGTTTAGGGTCAACTCTAAGATCTGCTTTCGACTGACTCACCGTCCTGCTGGCAGAGATTGTGGGAGAGGGAATGCATGAGGTGATATGGTGTTAAAACGCGGACTCGATGTCCACGAATATCATTACGCATAGTAAGAGGGTCTTCAGGATTACAAAAAACTGGACACGGTATGGCCATGAAGCGGATTACATCGACATCCTATTTTCAACCTGTTCTAAACCAACTTAAACTTGAGACTTGATTGTGAACAGTTTGAGATATTCAGAAGTAAGAACCAGGTACGGAAATGCTTCCAATGAATAAAACACCAAATAAATTGCTTTGGTACAGGCACATTCTTCTACAAAGAAGCAAATCTTGTAATGCATACAGATATTGTGCTTAGGATAGGGAAGACCAATTTTTCCAGTTTCTGTTGTCGTAAAGTATCCCTGACAATGGTATAAAATGTATACCGCCTAGTCAGTATGAGGTCCAAGCATGTCGGCGGAGTCTGACCCTCAGTCATGGGGTCGAAGTCAAGGTATTTAACCGGAGTCGAAGTGGGGTTCGGAGTCGGGCCAAACATGAGCTAGCTAATGTTGTTGGAATGAACGATGAAGATAAGCTGAGTGTTTAAAAGAGAATACTTGGGGCATTTGAGAGAAAATTTCGTTGTTGGAGCATAACTCAGTTGTATGAGCAGTATGATAGGACCGTATCAAAACTAAAAGGATAAGGCTGGCTAGCTCATGTTGGAATGAACGATTAAGACCCAGCTTGTAGTCTTTTGAAAATGTTCTATAAAGATTTTTTCCTCAATGTAAGTTAAGAATTTCTTAATATCAAGTTAAAAAATCTTCCATCAAAGGACATATTTTGTTAAAATGTTAAACTTTTAAATTCCATTAAATTTAGTTTAAGAAATCTTTAAAGTAAAGAAAATATTTTTCAAGCTAGGCATCAAAATTAAACTTAAAATAAAAAAATTTTAACATTTTTTCTGATAATTTTTTTATTTTATTTTGGTTTTTCCGTTATCCGTTTCATTATTTCTTTCACTGTCTTGTTTTGATTAGGCTTGAGTTAAGGTATATTTGACATGAGAACCATCCTTGTTGGCCACATAGATGACATCTACGGTGTAGGGGCTGCTTTGGCCAGGGACAGGCTCGAAGCGATGACTGTAGGAACCATCAATGACCAATTCTTCATCAGCTGTGTCGGCATTGTTTACCGAATAGGTTTCTTTGCGCACTAAACTGCCATCTTCAAAGCTAAGGATACAAAGCAAATTTACAAGTTTAGTTTTTTCCATTCACTATGATTTAAAAAAATTTTTAATTTTTTGGAACACAACTCACTTAACATTGCGCAAAACTTTTGTCTCGGCCAAGGCAGCGGCAACAATAGCCAATGCAACCACAAAGATCATCTATACAAAAAATAATAAAAATTTGACTTTAGTCCTTTATAAAACTTTTTTTTTTAACATTAAACATTTTCTATTCCTTTTTTTTAAATATTGAAAATCTTTTGAATTTAACTTTGATATTTATTTCTGTAATTTTTTTTTTTTAACTTCACTTTGATCTTTACCAAAAATTTCATTTTGCTATTTGGTTTCTGCTACTTGATGTCTGCAAGACGTTTTAATTCCAATTTAAACTATTTTCAAACTATTTATACTTATGTTAGGATTTCCTCAATTGTTGGCTTGAAACAGAATCTAGTCAAACTTGTCATGGGAAAATAGTTCTCTGTTCGATATCTATCGTCGGATACCCAAACAAAAGTAATTATGTCTAATTAACCTTCGAAAATGTTCCTCAACTATTGTCATTTACATACAAAATATGAAGATGTTTTATGTTCGTACATAACTCAGAATTTTTAATCGATTCCCATTTGCATTATTTTCAATCAACACCTCTTGTGAGTTGTTTTTGGTTTTAATTAATTAATTAATTTATTTTACTGCGAAGCTTGTAGGGTAACATATGTATCCATTTATTATACACACAGAGGTATTTTGCACATTAAACCTATTTGTTTTTGTTAACATATGCTATGTGGCCTAAAACATGGCGTTTATGTTTTCAGTAGCCTACGGAAGCTTATCTCTGGTTTTGGGGTAATTAATATATCTTTCTTTTGAGCCATGGTCTATTCGAAATAATCGATTAAAAAAAAAACAAGTAAAAAGGCATTAAGTTTGGCCGGGCCGAATCTTATATACCCTCCACCATGGATCGGATTTGTCGAGTTCTTTTCCCGCCATCTATTCTGAGGCAAAAAAGGATATTAGAAAAGATTTGCTCTGCTATTAGAGCGATATCAAGACATGGTCCGGTTTGGACCACAATTAAATTATATTTTGGAGACTTGTATAAAATGTCAGCCAATTCAAATAAGAATTGCGCCCTTTGGTGGCTCAGTAAGTAAATAGAGAGATCGATTTGTATGGGAGCAGTATTAGGCTATAACTGATTCAGACCATAAAAAACACGTATGTTGATGGTCATGAGTCATGCAGGCAAATCGAATAAATATTGCGACCTCTAGAGGCCAAAGAAGTCAACACGATATAGCTGCCAGATCGGTTTATATGGCAGATATATCCGGTTATTGACCGATTTTAACCTAATTTAGCACAGTTGTTGGAAGTCATAGCAAAACACGTTGTGCAAAATTTCATTCCAATCGGATAAGAATTGCGCCCTCTAGAGGCTCAAGAAGTCAAGACCCCAGATCGATTTATATGGCAGCTATATCAGGTTATAGACCGATTTGAACCATTCTTGGCATAGTTGTTGGATATCATAAAAAAACACGTCGTGCAAAATTTCATTCCAATCGGATAAGAATTGCGCCCTCTAGAAGCTCAATTAGTCAAGACCCAAGATCGGTTTATATGGCAGCTATATCAGGTTATAGACCGATTTAAACCATACTTGGCACAGTTATTTGATATTATAAAAAAACACGTCGTGCAAAATTTCATTCCAATCGGATAAAAATTGCGCCCTCTAGAGGCTTAAGAAGTCCAGACCCAAGATCGGTTTATATGGCAGCTATATCAGGTTATTGACCGATATGAACCTAATTTAGCACAGTTGTTGGAAGTCATAGCAATACACATCGGGAAAAATTTCATTCCAATCGGATAAGAATTGCGCCCTCTAGAGGCTCAAGAAGTCCAGACCAAAGATCGTTTTATATGGCAGCTATATCAGGTTATGGGGCGATTTGAACCATACTTGGCACAGTTATTTGATATCATAAAAAACACGTAGTGCAAAAATTTTATTCCAATCTGATAAAAATTGCGCATTCTGGAGGCTCAAGAAGTCACGACCCAAGATCGGTTTATATGGCAGCTATATCAGGTTATTGACCGATTTGAACCATAGTTTCAAATCGGCCAAATCGGTCGGTTGTTGGAAGTCATAGCGAAACACGTCGTGCAAAATTTCATTCCAATCGGATGAGAATTGCGGCCTCTAGAGGCCCAAGAAGTCAAGACCCAAGATCGGCAGCTATATCAAAACATGGATCGATTTGCCTGGCTAGCTTTACTCCTTCGAAAGTTAGCGTGCTTTCGACAGACAAACGGGCGGACATGGCTAGATCGTCTTAAAATGACATGATGATCAAGAATATGTATACTTTATGGGGTCTGAGAAACATATTTCGAGGTGTTACAAACGGAATGACTAAATGAATATACCCCCTATCCTACGGTGGTGGGTATAATAATCGATTGGGTTTGAAAAACGTATTAATAACCTACACCACTAATGTGGTACAGGGTATTGTAACTTAGTGCAATTATTTGTAACACTCCGAAAGAAGTGATATACCCTTTTGATAAGACACAGACTCAGAATCAGCTATGTCCGCCTGTCTGTCCATGTTAATTTGTGTATTAAGTACAAGTCACAATTTTCATGGCATCTTCATATTTGACAGACATCTTTTTATACCCTCCACCATAAGATGGGGGGTATACTAATTTCGTCATTCTGTTTGTAACTACTCGAAATATTCGTCTGAGACCCCATAAAGTATATATATTCTTGATCGTCGTGAAATTTTATGTCGATCTAGCCATGTCCGTCCGTCTGTCCGTCCGTCCGTCCGTCCGTCCGTCCGTCCGTCCGTCCGTCCGTCCGTCCGTCCGTCCGTCCGTCCGTCCGTCCGTCTGTCTGTCGAAAGCACGCTAACTTCCGAAGGAGTAAAGCTAGCCGCTTGAAATTTTGCACAAATACTTCTTATTAGTGTAGGTCGGTTGGTATTGTAAATGGGCCATATCGGTCCATGTTTTGATATAGCTGCCATATAAACCGATCTTGGGTCTTGACTTCTTGAACCTCTAGAGTGCGCAATTCTTATCCGATTGGCACGAAATTTTGCACGACGTGTTTTGTTATGACATCCAACAACTGTGCCAAGTATGGTTCAAATCGGTTCATAATCTGATATAGCTGCCATATAAACCGATCTTGGGTCTTGACTTCTTGAGCTCCTAGAGTGCGCAATTCTTATCCGATTTGAATGAATTTTGGCACGACGTGTTTTGTTATGATGTCCAACAACTGTGCCAAGTATGGTTCAAATCGGTTCATAATCTGATATAGCTGCCATATAAACCGATCTTGGGTCTTGACTTCTTGAGCCTCTAGAGTGCCCAATTCTTATCCGATTTGAATGAATTTTGGCACGACGTGTTTTGTTATGATATCCAACAACTGTGCTAAATATGGTTCAAATCGGTCCATAATCTGATAAAGCTGCCATATAAACCGATCTTGGGTCTTGAATCTTGGGTCTTAGATTTTTGAGCCTCTAGAGTGCGCAATTCTTATCCGATTGGAATGAAATCTTGCATGACGTGTTTTGTTATGATATCCAACAACTGTGCTAAATATGGTTCAAATCGGTCCATAATCTGATATAGCTGCCATATAAACCGATCTTGGGTCTTGACTTCTTGAGCCTCTAGAGTGCGCAATTCTAATCCGATTTGAATGAATTTTAGCACGACGTGTTTTGTTATGATGTCCAACAACTGTGCCAAGTATGGTTCAAATCGGTTCATAATCTGATATAGCTGCCATATAAACCGATCTTGGGTCTTGACTTCTTGAGCCTCTAGAGTGCCCAATTCTTATCCGATTTGAATGAATTTTGGCACGACGTGTTTTGTTATGATGTCCAACAACTGTGCCAAGTATGGTTCAAATCGGTCCATAACCTGATATAGCTGCCATATAAACCGATCTTGGGTCTTGACTTCTTAAGCCTCTAGAGTGCGCAATTCTTATCCGATTACAATGAAATTTTGGCACGACGTGTTTTGTTATGATGTCCAACAACTGTGCCAAGTATGGTTCAAATCGGTCCATAACCTGATATAGCTGCCATATAAACCGATCTTGGGTCTTGACTTCTTAAGCCTCTAAAGTGCGCAATTCTTATCAGATTGGAATGAAATTTTGCACGACATGTTTTTTTTATGATATCCAACAAGTGTGCCAAAAATGGTTCAAATCGGCTCATAAACTGATATAGCTGTCATATAAACAGATCTGGTGACTTGACTTCTTGAGCTTCTAGAGGACGCAATTCCTACTTGATTTGGCTGAAATTTTGCATGACGTTTTTATACCCTCCACCATAAGATGGGGGGTATACTAATTTCGTCATTCTGTTTGTAACTACTCGAAATATTCGTCTGAGACCCCATAAAGTATATATATTCTTGATCGTCGTGAAATTTTATGTCGATCTAGCCATGTCCGTCCGTCTGTCCGTCCGTCCGTCCGTCCGTCCGTCCGTCCGTCCGTCTGTCTGTCGAAAGCACGCTAACTTCCGAAGGAGTAAAGCTAGCCGCTTGAAATTTTGCACAAATACTTCTTATTAGTGTAGGTCGGTTGGTATTGTAAATGGGCCATATCGGTCCATGTTTTGATATAGCTGCCATATAAACCGATCTTGGGTCTTGACTTCTTGAACCTCTAGAGTGCGCAATTCTTATCCGATTGGCACGAAATTTTGCACGACGTGTTTTGTTATGACATCCAACAACTGTGCCAAGTATGGTTCAAATCGGTTCATAATCTGATATAGCTGCCATATAAACCGATCTTGGGTCTTGACTTCTTGAGCTCCTAGAGTGCGCAATTCTTATCCGATTTGAATGAATTTTGGCACGACGTGTTTTGTTATGATGTCCAACAACTGTGCCAAGTATGGTTCAAATCGGTTCATAATCTGATATAGCTGCCATATAAACCGATCTTGGGTCTTGACTTCTTGAGCCTCTAGAGTGCCCAATTCTTATCCGATTTGAATGAATTTTGGCACGACGTGGTTTGTTATGATATCCAACAACTGTGCTAAATATGGTTCAAATCGGTCCATAATCTGATAAAGCTGCCATATAAACCGATCTTGGGTCTTGAATCTTGGGTCTTAGATTTTTGAGCCTCTAGAGTGCGCAATTCTTATCCGATTGGAATGAAATCTTGCATGACGTGTTTTGTTATGATATCCAACAACTGTGCTAAATATGGTTCAAATCGGTCCATAATCTGATATAGCTGCCATATAAACCGATCTTGGGTCTTGACTTCTTGAGCCTCTAGAGTGCGCAATTCTAATCCGATTTGAATGAATTTTAGCACGACGTGTTTTGTTATGATGTCCAACAACTGTGCCAAGTATGGTTCAAATCGGTTCATAATCTGATATAGCTGCCATATAAACCGATCTTGGGTCTTGACTTCTTGAGCCTCTAGAGTGCCCAATTCTTATCCGATTTGAATGAATTTGGCACGACGTGTTTTGTTATGATGTCCAACAACTGTGCCAAGTATGGTTCAAATCGGTCCATAACCTGATATAGCTGCCATATAAACCGATCTTGGGTCTTGACTTCTTAAGCCTCTAGAGTGCGCAATTCTTATCCGATTACAATGAAATTTTGGCACGACGTGTTTTGTTATGATGTCCAACAACTGTGCCAAGTATGGTTCAAATCGGTCCATAACCTGATATAGCTGCCATATAAACCGATCTTGGGTCTTGACTTCTTAAGCCTCTAAAGTGCGCAATTCTTATCAGATTGGAATGAAATTTTGCACGACATGTTTTTTTTATGATATCCAACAAGTGTGCCAAAAATGGTTCAAATCGGCTCATAAACTGATATAGCTGTCATATAAACAGATCTGGTGACTTGACTTCTTGAGCTTCTAGAGGACGCAATTCCTACTTGATTTGGCTGAAATTTTGCATGACGTTTTTTAAATTTTTTTTTTTCTTTCAACCACTGTGTCAAATAAGGTTTAAATCGGTTCATAACCTGATATAGCTGCCATATAAACCGATCTGGGATCTTGACTTCTTGAGCCTCTAGAAGTCGCAATTATTATCCGATTTTCCTGAAATTTTGTACGATGAATCCTCTCTTGACCATCAACATACGTGTTGATTATGGTCTAAATCTGTTTATAGCCCGATACAGCTCCCATATAAATCGATCTCTCTATTTTTCTTCTTGGGCCCCCAAAGGGCGCAATTCTTACTCGAATTGGCTGACATTCTACACAGGTCTCCAACATATAATTTAATTGTGGTCTAAACCGGATCATATCTTTATATCGCTCTAATAGCAGAGAAAATCTTTTCTTATATCACTTTTTGCCTAAGAAGAGATGTCGGGAAAAGAACTCGACAACTGCGCTCCATGGTGGAGGGTATATAAGATTCGGCCCGGCCGAACTTAGCACGCTTTTACTTGTTTGTTCTAGAGATGAAGCCTATTGAAACTGGAAAAAAATCGGATCAGAATCGAATATAGGTACCATATATATGTCTGCTACCATATATATATATCAAAAATGAAAGGTATTTTAGAGTAGAGTATGAACTTGATATACAAATTTCGACCAAAGTGTTCGGGGGAATCCCCCACCCCAAACAATAGTAGGTAATAGATATTGGAACATTGGCTTCATTATTTCGTATGCAGTACTACTAACGTTTTTATATCCATCATCGAAGGATGGCAGGATTCACTGAATAAGGTTAAGCCAAGCGATCAGCCGATATACTTTTTTTTAATATTTGGCAGTACTTGGCATTGAGGATGTCAACTTGTTCTCTTTTTACATTCATTCTTTGTTTACGTTTTCTCCTATATGATGACATTTTCAATCGTCAGATTTGACATCCTTAATGATGTTTATGGGGCCTATACACTTTGTGTTTTGCATGTGACCTAACCTTCTATTAGTGAATCCTGGAAGGATGGGTGTATATTCATTTTGTCATTCCGTTTGCAACACATCAGAACATCCATTTCCGATCCTATAAAGTATGTATATTCTTGATCAGCGTAAAAATCTAAGACGATCTAGCCATGTCCGTCCGTCAGTCTGTTGAAATCACGCTACAGTCTTTTAAAATAGAGATATTGAGCTAAAACTTTGCACAGTTTCTTTTTTTTTGTCCATAAGCAGGATAAGTTCGAAGATGGGCTATATCAGACTATATTTTGATATAGCCCCCATATAGACCGATCCGCCGATTTTGCTGAAATTTGGGACAATTAGTTCTGTTAGGCCCTTCGACACCTTTCTTCAATTTAGCTCAGATCGGTCCAGATTTGGATATAGCTGCCATATAAACCGATATCTCGATTTAAGGTCTTGCGCCAATAAAAGGAGCATTTATTGTCCGATTTTGCCGAAATTTGGTACAGTGAGTTGTGTTATGCCCTTCCACACCCTTCCGATGTCGTCGAAATTTGGGAGGCCCTTCGACATCCTTCTTTAATTTGGTCCAGATTGGTTCAGATTTTAATATAGCTGCCATATAGACCGATCTTCTCGATTTGAGGGTTTGGGCCTATAAAAGGCGTATTTATTGTCCGATGTCGCCGAAATTTGGGACAGTCAGTTAAATTAAGACCTTCGACATATTTCTGTAATTTGGCCTAGATCGATCAAGATTTGCATATAGCTGCCATATAGACTGATCTCTCGATTTAAGGTTTTTGGCCCATAAAAGGCGTATTTATTGTCCGATGTCGCCGAAATTTGGGACAGTAGGTTAAATTAAGCCCTTCGACATATTTCTGCAATTTGGCCTAGATCGATCAAGATTTGCATATAGCTGCCGTATAGACCGATCACTCGATTTAAGGTTTTTGGCCCATAAAAAGCGCATTTATTGTCGGATTTGGCCGAAATTTGGGACAGTGAGTTATGTTAGACTCTTCGACATTTTTCTGGAACTTGGCCCAAATCGGTCTAGATGTGGATATAGGTGACATATAGACCGATATCTCGATTTAAAGTCATGGCCCCATAAATGGCGCATTTACAATCCGATTTCACTGAAATTTGACACAATGACTTATGTTAGGTTTTTCGACATCCGTGTCGTATATGGTTCAGATCGCTTTATTTTCAGATATAGCTACTAAAAAGACCAATATTTTGTTACACACAATTAAACAATGACTTCTACTTATTAGTATTTAGTCCAAATCGAAACATATTTCGATATGGCTGCTATGGGGCATAAGGTATGCATTTTTCACCGGATTTTGACAAAAGGTGGTTTACATATATACCCGAGGTTATGGGTATTCAAATTTCGGCCCTGCCGAACTTAACGCATTTTTACTTGTTTTTATTTCATATAGAATATTATAAACGGTATCGCCTTTAATTTGATATATAACACGGCAAACAGCTTTAGCGGTTCCAGAGATATGAGTCGCCTAAATCGCCAAACTACCAAAAAATCGATTTTCAAGAACTTTGAGGCGCCAGTTGGAAGATATTAACTTCCAATTGTGGTCAATCTTTGGCAATCTTACAATCTAATAAAATATAAAAATTTTGATGTGTCCCCCAAAAAAAATTCGATATCGATATTTTAAAACCACCCTAATGTGCATATAGTAGATCATTATTGTTTATAATTAAATAAGACAATAAATTTGATTATGGTGATGGGTATAGTAATTCGGTCTGACCAAACTTGACGCCTTTTACTTGTTTTATTTGTAATAGTTCAAATTTTCGGCATCTTTTGATGCCTTTCGAAAATTAAATTTGTTTTAATCATAGTGGCTTAATTTTTCTGGTTGTTCAGGGCGTTGTTGTATGTCAGCAAAATAAAACGTTCACCTATGCTGAAGTGTTTGCCAAAGTAGATGTTGCTTAATTGACTCGCCATAATACGCATAATACCGACAGGCACATGCGTTTCTTGTATATCCACTTAATGCGTTTATGGTTGGCCATTAATCCCTAAGCTATTCTGTCGCAATTTGTTAATTATTGATGTTAGAATTGCGATGTCATTGTTTGAGAAGAAAAATACAACGTTTTTACACAACATAGAAAGCATTCGAGAAGACTGCTAATTCCCTTATGCACTAAAAACTCACAAAATGTTTAATTTTTAATAAAAAAATTAATTCAGACGCCAACTTAAAAAAAAAAATATAAAAAATTTTAAGTAAAATATGACTATTTGATTTCAACCATTGCTTTTGAAATTTCCCATTATTTATGCGTGAAACATATTTTTTTCTCTTTTTAGCTTTAGTTAAGTCAAGTCAAATAATCTTGAAAACCCCCTGAAAGAAATGCTATTGCGGAAGTGTTAGAAATATCAGATGCCTTACAGAAAATTTGCATGCCAAAGGTGCGCATAAATTAAAGCCACGTAACGCAATCGAGAGAATGGATGAATGGGCTGGCTGAGTGAAACACCAACATGAAAATCGAAATATCAAAATAACTCAAGAAGAAAACAAAAGACAAACCGAAATAAAATAATTACTAAGGCGTAGGAACAAAACTAAAGAAATACTAGAAAATAATAGCACAACACTTAAATTAATTAACAATCATTTGGATAAAGGAAATACAATTTTGCATGCAACATAAACCAGCGCATTGATGCTGCATTTGGATACTCATATTTTCCTATCATTCAAAAGCAACAAGGAAATCATCATTCAACATCAACAACAAACATAGCATAGCCAGATTTCTAAACTACAGGAAATAATAGCTATTTTTTTTTTTTGAGCAAAAAAGAAAACAATTTCAAGTAACAGCAATCATTATTGCCTGCCATGACGAAAGCTAAATGGGTTTGGTATCTGCCATTGACGATATTCGGTGAGTATCAAAAGATTTGCAATATGTTCGCCATTTAATGTTTATTTATTTATTTATTTATGTTTATATTCCTTCAATCTATGCTGAAAATCATAGTTCTGTGTCTTTTTAATATTTCAACATTAATGTACAATTTATAGAGCATTTTTTCGTTGGTGGAATGCCATAAATTATTTAAAGACATATCGTCAACAACACGCAGATGTTCAATGTATTTTTGGAATCGAAGAAAGGGTGCGTAGTTGAGGGATGATTAGAGATTTTGGTCTCAAAAAACAGGACTTATTTACTGACCATATTCCCATGGTCAGTAAATAAGTCCTGTTTGGGTTACTTAGTTGAGTCCCATATTGACATGGTCGGTAATATGTCCGATTTAGGTGTGTTTTGAGGAAGGGGTGGTCCCCCTAACATTTGGTCCGACAATTGGATATCAGATACGTTTTCTTACCCTGAATACATTTCATGTGAGTCCCATATTGTCGTGATTGGTCTAAATATATGTTTGGTAGGTTTTAGGGTGAGGCGGCCCCCCTAGGTACCCCATCCGAAATTTCGGTACCAAATTTTTATATTTAGGGTACTATATGAGAGCACACAAAATTTCGCTTATATCGCACCACCTATCTTCGAGATCTGGCGTTTCTGAAAATTAGGGTAAGGGGGAGGGTCCGCACCCCCGATTTTAATGCAATTTTGCTATCGTATTGGAGCGCTAAATAAAACATCTCTTGCAAAAGTACAGCCTTAAAAGCCACATCAACTGAAAGATATATATGGAAGCTACTATATCTAAACCTGATCCGAAACTGATGAATTATGATATACTGCAGACATCCCAATACATATATTGGGACGTTCAAAAAGAACTTCGTGTCGAATTTGGTGCAGTTCAGACCAAAATAGTGGCTTCTCCAGCTTTTAAAGGCATATCGGATGAAAGATATATATGGCATCTATATCTAAGTCTGATCCGATATTGATGAAATTTTGCACATTTATTAGGACGTCACAAAAACCACTTCATGCCAAATTTGGTAAAGATCGGACCAAAATTGTGGCTTCGACAGGCTTAATATGTCAAATCGGATGAAAGATATATATGGGAGCTATATCTAAATCTGACCCGATTTTGATGAAATTTTGCACACATACTAAGACGTCACACGAAACATGTCATGACGAGTTTTGTAAGGATTGGACCAAAATTGTGGATACTAAAGACTTAATAGCCATATCGGATGAAAGATATATATGGCAGCTATATCTAAATCTGATCCGATTTTGATGTAAATGTATTTTGACATCACAAAAACCATGTGAAGCCAAATTTGGTAAAGATCGGACCAAAATTGTGGCTTCTACAGCCTTAATAGGTCAAATCGGATCACAGATATATATGGGAGCTATATCTAAAACTGATCCTAATCTGATGAAATTTTGCACATATATGTCAAAAAAAAAAACACCTTGTAGCAAATTTTGTAATGATCGAATCAAAATTGTGGCTTCTTCAGCTTTAAAAGGGCACATCGGATGAAAGATATATTTAGGAGCTATATCTAAATCTGGATCGAATTTTTTCAAAATCGTCCAAAAAATAGACTTATGCAAAATTTTGTGAAAATCGGACAACAAATGCGACCTTTACCTTGATTACAAGAATACATGGACAGACAGACAGACGGACATAGCTAAACCCTATTGCGGCTCAAGATCAGGAGATCGGTTTATATGAGAGCTTTACCAGGTTACGGACCAATTTAGACCATACTTAACATAGCCGTTGGAAAACACCTTGTACAAAATTTCACCCAAATCGGATAAGAATTGCGCTCTACAGGGGCTCAAGAAGTAAAATCGGGGGATCGATTTATATGGGAGGTTATTGATCGATTTGAACCATATTTGGAACGTATATTGAAGGCCATAAGACAAACATTAATCCAAATCTGACAAAAAATAAGCTTTCTTGGGGCCGAAGAAGTATAATCGGGAGATCGAATTAGGTAGGAGTTATATCAGGTTATGAACTGATTTAGACCGTACCGATTTATATTAACCAGCTATATCAGGTTATGCAATGATTTGGACCATTCTTGGCACAGTTACGGTTTTTGGAAGTGCTAGTAGTCAAATCGTGAGATAGGTTTATGTGGCGACTGTATAAGTTTTTGAACAGATTTAGATCATACTTGGCTCAGTTGTTGAAAGTCATACCAAAATGACATACGCAAAATTGAAATCAAGTTGGATAACAATTGCGCCCTCTACAGGCTCAAGATGTCTAATAGGAAGATGGGTTTATATGGTAGCTATATCAGTATAGGGACTGATTTGGACCATACTAGGCATAGCCATGACAATACATGTCTTGACAATACATAACTTCATTAACTCCCGAAGTCCGCGCTGATAGCCCTGTAACGTACCATACAGACACACAGGGAGAAACTCAGTTGGACCGCCGTGCGAATAAGCAAAATTGCCTCTTTACTTGTACGATACATTTATTCTACATTTACGGTACATTTACAAGAGCATAACCAGGTATTAATTATTTGAATTAAATGTTTGTCACACCAAAGTCTCTCTCTCTTATCATGACATAAAATTTATTTTATTTTCCATTCAACATAAAAAAAAAGATTTTTTTATGCATTTTTCAACATTAGCGTCACAATCGTAAGCATTAACGAAACAAATCATCATGCTACGTGGTGATCTATTGCACAGATTTAAAATCTCAGTCATAACAATATTAGTCAAAGGCCATAAAAAGCGCATGATTTACGACAAACTGAATTTATTTATTTTAGTTTCCTTTGGCAAACTAATTAGATACATTTTTATACCCTCCACCATAAGATGGGGGGTATACTAATTTCGTCATTCTGTTTGTAACTACTCGAAATATTCGTCTGAGACCCCATAAAGTATATATATTCTTGATCGTCGTGACATTTTATGTCGATCTAGCCATGTCCGTCCGTCTGTCCGTCCGTCCGTCCGTCCGTCCGTCCGTCCGTCCGTCCGTCCGTCCGTCCGTCCGTCCGTCTGTCTGTCGAAAGCACGCTAACTTCCGAAGGAGTAAAGCTAGCCGCTTGAAATTTTGCACAAATACTTCTTATTAGTGTAGGTCGGTTGGTATTGTAAATGGGCCATATCGGTCCATGTTTTGATATAGCTGCCATATAAACCGATCTTGGGTCTTGACTTCTTGAGCCTCTAGAGTGCGCAATTCTTATCCGATTGGAACGAAATTTTGCACAACGTGTTTTGTTGTGATATCCAACAACTGTGCCAAGTATGGTTCAAATCGGTGTATAACCTGATATAGCTGCCATATAAACCGATCTTGGGTCTTGACTTCTTGAGCCTCTAGAGTGCGCAATTCTTTTCCGATTGGAATGGAATTTCGCACGACGTGTTTTGTTATGATACCCAACAACTGTGCCAAGTATGGTTCTAATCGGTCCATAACCTGATATAGCTACCATATAAACCGATCTTGGGTCTTGACGTCTTGAGCCTCTAGAGTGCACAATTCTTATATTCGATTTGAATGAATTTTTGCACGAAGTATTTCGTTATGATATCCAACAACTGTGCCAAGTATGGTTCAAATCGGTTAATAAACTGATATAGCTGTCATATAAACAGATCTGGGGATTTGATTTCTTGAGCTTCTAGAGGGCGCAATTCCTATCCGATTTGGCTGAAATTTTGCATGACGTATTTTATTTTTACTTTCAACAACTTGGTCAAATAAGGTTCAAATCGGTTCATAACCTGATATAGCTGCCATATAAACCGATCTGGGATCTTGACTTCTTGACCCCTAGAGGTCGCAATTATTATCCGATATGCCTGAAATTTTGTACGTTAGATCCTCTCATGACCATCAACAAACGTGTTTGTTATGGTCTGAATCGGTCTATAGCCCGATACAGATCCCATATAAATCGTTCTCTCTATTTTACTTCGTGAGCCCCAATGGGCGCAATTCTTAAACGAATTGGCTGAAATTTTACACAGGCCTCCAACATATAATTTAATTGTGGTCCGAACCGGACCATATCTTGATATCGTTTTAATAGCAGAGTAACTCTTTTCTTATATCCTTTTTTGCCTAAGAAGAGATGCCGGGAAAAGAACTTGACAAATGCGATCCATGGTGGAGGGTATATAAGATTCGGCCCGACCGAACTTAGCCCGCTTTTACTTGTTAATTATTTTCTTTAAATAGAAACTTTTATGAGAGTAACTGTCATCTACTCAATGCGTATAAAACAAAGTACTCGTAGATGTGAACAAACCCATCATTCATTGGGTCTATGTTTTTTATACCCTCCACCATAAGATGGGGGGTATACTAATTTCGTCATTCTGTTTGTAACTACTCGAAATATTCGTCTGAGACCCCATAAAGTATATATATTCTTGATCGTCGTGAAATTTTATGTCGATCTAGCCATGTCCGTCCGTCTGTCCGTCCGTCCGTCCGTCCGTCCGTCCGTCCGTCCGTCCGTCCGTCCGTCCGTCCGTCCGTCCGTCCGTCCGTCTGTCTGTCGAAAGCACGCTAACTTCCGAAGGAGTAAAGCTAGCCGCTTGAAATTTTGCACAAATACTTCTTATTAGTGTAGGTCGGTTGGTATTGTAAATGGGCCATATCGGTCCATGTTTTGATATAGCTGCCATATAAACCGATCTTGGGTCTTGACTTCTTGAACCTCTAGAGTGCGCAATTCTTATCCGATTGGCACGAAATTTTGCACGACGTGTTTTGTTATGACATCCAACAACTGTGCCAAGTATGGTTCAAATCGGTTCATAATCTGATATAGCTGCCATATAAACCGATCTTGGGTCTTGACTTCTTGAGCTCCTAGAGTGCGCAATTCTTATCCGATTTGAATGAATTTTGGCACGACGTGTTTTGTTATGATGTCCAACAACTGTGCCAAGTATGGTTCAAATCGGTTCATAATCTGATATAGCTGCCATATAAACCGATCTTGGGTCTTGACTTCTTGAGCCTCTAGAGTGCCCAATTCTTATCCGATTTGAATGAATTTTGGCACGACGTGTTTTGTTATGATATCCAACAACTGTGCTAAATATGGTTCAAATCGGTCCATAATCTGATAAAGCTGCCATATAAACCGATCTTGGGTCTTGAATCTTGGGTCTTAGATTTTTGAGCCTCTAGAGTGCGCAATTCTTATCCGATTGGAATGAAATCTTGCATGACGTGTTTTGTTATGATATCCAACAACTGTGCTAAATATGGTTCAAATCGGTCCATAATCTGATATAGCTGCCATATAAACCGATCTTGGGTCTTGACTTCTTGAGCCTCTAGAGTGCGCAATTCTAATCCGATTTGAATGAATTTTAGCACGACGTGTTTTGTTATGATGTCCAACAACTGTGCCAAGTATGGTTCAAATCGGTTCATAATCTGATATAGCTGCCATATAAACCGATCTTGGGTCTTGACTTCTTGAGCCTCTAGAGTGCCCAATTCTTATCCGATTTGAATGAATTTTGGCACGACGTGTTTTGTTATGATGTCCAACAACTGTGCCAAGTATGGTTCAAATCGGTCCATAACCTGATATAGCTGCCATATAAACCGATCTTGGGTCTTGACTTCTTAAGCCTCTAGAGTGCGCAATTCTTATCCGATTACAATGAAATTTTGGCACGACGTGTTTTGTTATGATGTCCAACAACTGTGCCAAGTATGGTTCAAATCGGTCCATAACCTGATATAGCTGCCATATAAACCGATCTTGGGTCTTGACTTCTTAAGCCTCTAAAGTGCGCAATTCTTATCAGATTGGAATGAAATTTTGCACGACATGTTTTTTTTATGATATCCAACAAGTGTGCCAAAAATGGTTCAAATCGGCTCATAAACTGATATAGCTGTCATATAAACAGATCTGGTGACTTGACTTCTTGAGCTTCTAGAGGACGCAATTCCTACTTGATTTGGCTGAAATTTTGCATGACGTTTTTATACCCTCCACCATAAGATGGGGGGTATACTAATTTCGTCATTCTGTTTGTAACTACTCGAAATATTCGTCTGAGACCCCATAAAGTATATATATTCTTGATCGTCGTGAAATTTTATGTCGATCTAGCCATGTCCGTCCGTCTGTCCGTCCGTCCGTCCGTCCGTCCGTCCGTCCGTCCGTCTGTCTGTCGAAAGCACGCTAACTTCCGAAGGAGTAAAGCTAGCCGCTTGAAATTTTGCACAAATACTTCTTATTAGTGTAGGTCGGTTGGTATTGTAAATGGGCCATATCGGTCCATGTTTTGATATAGCTGCCATATAAACCGATCTTGGGTCTTGACTTCTTGAACCTCTAGAGTGCGCAATTCTTATCCGATTGGCACGAAATTTTGCACGACGTGTTTTGTTATGACATCCAACAACTGTGCCAAGTATGGTTCAAATCGGTTCATAATCTGATATAGCTGCCATATAAACCGATCTTGGGTCTTGACTTCTTGAGCTCCTAGAGTGCGCAATTCTTATCCGATTTGAATGAATTTTGGCACGACGTGTTTTGTTATGATGTCCAACAACTGTGCCAAGTATGGTTCAAATCGGTTCATAATCTGATATAGCTGCCATATAAACCGATCTTGGGTCTTGACTTCTTGAGCCTCTAGAGTGCCCAATTCTTATCCGATTTGAATGAATTTTGGCACGACGTGTTTTGTTATGATATCCAACAACTGTGCTAAATATGGTTCAAATCGGTCCATAATCTGATAAAGCTGCCATATAAACCGATCTTGGGTCTTGAATCTTGGGTCTTAGATTTTTGAGCCTCTAGAGTGCGCAATTCTTATCCGATTGGAATGAAATCTTGCATGACGTGTTTTGTTATGATATCCAACAACTGTGCTAAATATGGTTCAAATCGGTCCATAATCTGATATAGCTGCCATATAAACCGATCTTGGGTCTTGACTTCTTGAGCCTCTAGAGTGCGCAATTCTAATCCGATTTGAATGAATTTTAGCACGACGTGTTTTGTTATGATGTCCAACAACTGTGCCAAGTATGGTTCAAATCGGTTCATAATCTGATATAGCTGCCATATAAACCGATCTTGGGTCTTGACTTCTTGAGCCTCTAGAGTGCCCAATTCTTATCCGATTTGAATGAATTTTGGCACGACGTGTTTTGTTATGATGTCCAACAACTGTGCCAAGTATGGTTCAAATCGGTCCATAACCTGATATAGCTGCCATATAAACCGATCTTGGGTCTTGACTTCTTAAGCCTCTAGAGTGCGCAATTCTTATCCGATTACAATGAAATTTTGGCACGACGTGTTTTGTTATGATGTCCAACAACTGTGCCAAGTATGGTTCAAATCGGTCCATAACCTGATATAGCTGCCATATAAACCGATCTTGGGTCTTGACTTCTTAAGCCTCTAAAGTGCGCAATTCTTATCAGATTGGAATGAAATTTTGCACGACATGTTTTTTTTATGATATCCAACAAGTGTGCCAAAAATGGTTCAAATCGGCTCATAAACTGATATAGCTGTCATATAAACAGATCTGGTGACTTGACTTCTTGAGCTTCTAGAGGACGCAATTCCTACTTGATTTGGCTGAAATTTTGCATGACGTTTTTTAAATTTTTTTTTTCTTTCAACCACTGTGTCAAATAAGGTTTAAATCGGTTCATAACCTGATATAGCTGCCATATAAACCGATCTGGGATCTTGACTTCTTGAGCCTCTAGAAGTCGCAATTATTATCCGATTTTCCTGAAATTTTGTACGATGAATCCTCTCTTGACCATCAACATACGTGTTGATTATGGTCTAAATCTGTTTATAGCCCGATACAGCTCCCATATAAATCGATCTCTCTATTTTACTTCTTGGGCCCCCAAAGGGCGCAATTCTTACTCGAATTGGCTGACATTCTACACAGGTCTCCAACATATAATTTAATTGTGGTCTAAACCGGATCATATCTTTATATTGCTCTAATAGCAGAGAAAATCTTTTCTTATATCACTTTTTGCCTAAGAAGAGATGTCGGGAAAAGAACTCGACAACTGCGCTCCATGGTGGAGGGTATATAAGATTCGGCCCGGCCGAACTTAGCACGCTTTTACTTGTTATGTCATAATTTGTCCCAAAATTTGCCTCGAATAGAGCATAAATCAGACTACATACGGAACAACAAATTGTTTGGGGTGTTTTTGTGAAAACTTTTATTGTTTTTTTTGCGCCAACTCGTTTGTAGGAACATTTGTTTTGCGAATAATGACCTATGCTGAATTGTCAGAGCACACTCCTATTGAAGCAAATACTCGCTGAGCTCAATAGAGCCATTGTCTGAATGCGGGTTGTTGATGAAGCCAAAGAAAATAATTGATTCCTATTAATTAAACACAATTGAATTAATGAGATAATCTCTGGGGATGAACATCATCAATTGATATTGGATGCATATGAATGTTTGTAGATAATTATCTGCATGGAAAAATGTTTGAGCTTTTTATACATATTGTATATAAAGGGTGATTTTTTTGAGGTTAGGATTTTCATGCATTAGTATTTGACAGATCACGTGGGATTTCAGACATGGTGTCAAAGAGAAAGATGCTCAGTATGCTTTGACATTTCATCATGAATAGACTTACTAACGAGCAACGCTTGCAAATCATTGAATTTTATTACCAAAATCAGTGTTCGGTTCGAAATGTGTTCATTCACCGTAACGTTGCGTCCAACAGCATCTTTGAAAAAATACGGTCCAATGATTCCACCAGCGTACAAACCACACCAAACAGTGCATTTTTCGGGATGCATGGGCAGTTCTTGAACGGCTTCTGGTTGCTCTTCACTCCAAATGCGGCAATTTTGCTTATTTACGTAGCCATTCAACCAGAAATGAGCCTCATCGCTGAACAAAATTTGTCAAAATTTGAACACATTTCGAACCGAACACTGATTTTGGTAATAAAATTCAATGATTTGCAAGCGTTGCTCGTTAGTAAGTCTATTCATGATGAAATGTCAAAGCATACTGAGCATCTTTCTCTTTGACACCATGTCTGAAATCCCACGTGATCTGTCAAATACTAATGCATGAAAATCCTAACCTCAAAAAAATCACCCTTTATTTAAGTCTAATTTTTGTCTTCTTATTTTTAATGTTTTTAGCCCACACTTTGAAATATTCCATTGTCAATAATTTGTCCTAAAGTTTTTGAAAATTCAGTTTCCGACAGTTATAAATGCTTTTTTAATTGGCAAACTTATACATATCGACATGATGTTCTGCCAAAAATAACACTGTTGCTTACTAATCCTAAATTATGGGAAACCTTAAATCATATCATTATAAGTAGCTGAATATGTTCAGCCATCTAGACAAGCAAAAAGTTCTTTGCTCTCCTCAAAAACGATGACTAACAAAATCCTGGAATTCGGCCATAGTTGTGTGAATCACAATCTTCTAAATTTTCCATGAAAATCATATATTCCCATCAGAGCCATGGAGACTAGACTAGAAGAAAATATAAAATATTGCAAACTAGAAAGAAAAACCACCAAAGAACATGTTTAGTATATATGTATACAAACATCTGTTATATTTTGGAAAAAGTGCGATTCATTTCTTTTTAAAGAATGATGCGACATTCACACATGACTGATCGCAGTGAATGAATTTTAGCCAAAAGAGATCCAAAACAGACACTTATCCATGACCACCATCACATTGAGCATTCGATTCGCTGTTTAGAGATGGACAATTTATATTTGAATATTCTCAAGTGAAACGTTTCGTTTTTGGTTCTTAAAATATTTGTTTTTTTCGAAATAAGAAAACGTCGTCTGTAATCAAACATTATTTGAATGTACATTAGAGTGTACCAAAAAACCAAACGTTTTTTGTGATCCCGATAAGCGAAAAATTAAATTCGATTGGGTTGCCCAAAAAGTAATTGCGGATTTTTTAAAAGAAAGTAAATGCATTTTTAATAAAACTTAGAATGAACTTTAATCAAATATACTTTTTTACACTTTTTGTCTAAAGCAAGCTAAAAGTAACAGCTGATAACTGACAGAAGAAAGAATGCAATTACAGAGTCACAAGCAGTGAAAAAATTTGTCAACGCCGACTATATGAAAAATCGGCAATTACTTTTTGGGCAACCCAATATATGGGGTAAGTGTTCCAGTCGTGGGTAGTTTAAGAAGTTTCCTTCTTTCAATCCATGCTTCTTCCGGCTACAAATGTTCAATTCAATTGAAATTTGGCTTTTTAAACTCGAAATTTTGTTTTGTTTTAGATGCAATTACAAAAAAAATTAAATTTCTTTTATTAAATTCTTAAAATTTTCAATTTTATGAAAACATTGCTTTTTCGCCATTTTCCAATGCTCTGTATGATATGTTCCTATAGTCGCCATATAGTATTTCAGTTGGAAGTCGTAACAGAACATTGCATGCAAAATTTCAGTCAAAACGGACAAAAATTGCGTCCAGTGGCTCAAGAAGTCAAATCGGGAGATCGGTTTATATGGGAACTATAACTAAATCTGATCCGATATGGACCATTTGCAATCCCCAGCGACCTACATCAATATTAAATATCTGTGCAAAATTTCAAGCGCCTATCTTTACTCTATCGACCGCTATCGTGATTTTGACGCACGGACATGGCCCATAGTGGTGGGTATAAAAAGAAAACAAGTAAAAGCGTGCTAAGTTCGGCCGGGCCGAACCTTATATACCCTCCACCATGGATCGCATTTGTCGAGCTCTTGCCACGGTATCACTTTTTAGGCAAACAAAGGATAAAAGAAAAGAATTGCTATGTTATTGGAACAATATCAATGCCATTTTCGAGTGAGAAGCCGTTGTATAAAATTTCAGCTAAAGCGGATAATAATTGCGCCCTCTAGTGGTTCAAGAAGTCAAGAACCCAGATCGGTTTATATGGGAGCTATATGAGGTTATGCAACGATATGAACTATTCTTAGCGCAGTTGTTAGCAATCATAATAAAACACCTCATGCAAAATTTCAGCCAAATCAGATAATAATTGCGTCCTCTAGTGGCTCCAGAAGTCAAGACCCCTGATCGGTTTATATGGCAGCTATATCAGGTTATGGATCGTTTTGAATCATACTCAGCACAGTTGTTGGAAGTCATAATGAAACACCTCTTCCAAAATTTAGCCAAATCGGACAAGAATTGTGCCCTCTAGTGGCCCAAGAAGTCAAGATCCCAGATCGGTTTACATGGCAGCTATATCAAAACGTGGACCGATATAGCCCATTTACAATCCCAACCGACCTACACAAAATTTCAAGCGGCTGGCTTTACTCCGTGAGGACCGTCAGACGGACGGACATGGCTTCTTCGACTTAAAATGTCATAACGATCAAGAATATACTATATATACTTTATGGGGTCTTGGACGAATATTTCGAGGAGTTACGAACAGAATGACGAAAGTAGTATACCCCCATCCTATGGTGGAGGGTAGAAAAAAGGTTAAATGACAAAACATTTGCAAAGTGCATTAACTGCGGAAACGAGTACAAAACTACCGAAAATACTTCAAACTTGCACGATCGTCTGAGAAGATACCTCTCTTGCTTGGATATGCATGTCCCATATTCCCCAATTCCGGGATTTGACTCTGCTTCAATCCGATGCGCCTTCTTTCACTCTCTTATTTTGTCTGAGCTCTATACCTGAACGGTCAGGAAATAAGTCCTGTTTGGGGGTGCTGGTACTTCCTTTCAGATATTTCGCCCCAATGTGAATATCATATTGGTGTTCTACTCCCAAATAGTTTTCATTGGAGCCTTATATTGCTATATGATCGATAAACATGTCCGATATGGTGGTGATGAGGATGAGGACGTCCATATATCAGATTCGTGCTCTTGTCTTAAATACCTTTCATTTGCACCCCATATTGTCATTATTGGTTTATATTTGCATTTGACAGGCTTTGGAGGTGGAGCGGCCGCCTACATATCTCCCCCTAAATAAGGATACCTAATTTCTGCTTGTAAGTTATTATAAACAAACTAAGTTTCGCTTAAATCGCCGCGAGATCTCCGAGATCTGGCGTTTTTGAAAATAGGGTAAGGGGAGGGTCCGCTCAATAAAGTTTGGATGTTAGATCTACCTTATTCTCTTGGCTTTGGTGGTGAATTGGAGTATGAGGTGAGGTGTCCCTGAAACACTTGGCCATAAAACAGATATTAGATTTGAGCCCCTTTTTCCCATAATCCACAAATATATCCATTTTGAGGAGTATGAAGGGTGGGGCGGCCACCCACGTACTTAGCCCTGAAAAATATCAGAATCGAGCTTTACTCTCAAATTTCTTTTATTTGAGCCCCAATTTGCATTGTTTTAGGCGAATTTTTATGGGGTGAGACGACCCCAAAATAATTGGCCTCCAAACTGAATATCAAATTCGATTTCTACTATCAAATACCTACTATTTATTTCCGAAGTAGGCAAACATGGCCTGTTTGAAGGGAGTTTAGGGGGTGGACCCTGAAATAATATCAGCATCGATCTAGAACACGATTTGGTTTGAGCCCCATAATGTCAAGCATTTTGAAGGTGGCCACTTGGGCTACCACATTTTAAGGATCCGCGGGTCCTCCAGTGTCTATCCCAATTTCAGGGTAAAAAATGTACTCTACTACCAAGGATCTTTTATTGCTGTTCTATTCTATCTTGATTGGTCTTCATATATTATTTTTAACTTCTCTTTTTTGGGTAGGGGGAGTGAGATTGCCCTCTGAAATATCCTTTCATTTGAGTACAATACATTCTCTGTCGTCCTACATGACAGTTTGGTGTGGGATGAGAGGGTCGGACCCACTGACGCTAAGACCCAAAAGACAATTTATTTGAGTCCTTTATTGTCGCGATCTACATACCCTGCTGAACGATAATCATATTCGTACTCTACTCTCGAATACCTTTCATTGGAGTCCCATATGGTTCCGGTCGGTACACTCTTGATTTTGGGCGATATTTTTGATGCAATTTTGGGCTTGGGACGGCGCCTTAGAAACTTCGATTTTTGACATCATATTCGTATTCTTCTCCCGAATACCTATCATTAGAGTCCCATATTGTCCCGATCGGTCCTCTTTGATTTTGGGAGGCTTTGGGTTTAGGACGGCTCCCTAGATACTTGGATCCAATTCTAAATATCATTTTCATACTCTACTCTCGAATACATTTTATTGGGGCCCTATATTGTCCTGATCGGTCCACTTTTATTTTGGGCGGCACTCTTTGGTTACTTGGGATCCAAATTTTGACGCCATACTCATATTCTACTCCCCGAAAGCATTTCATATGAGTCCCATATTGTTCCGATTGGTTTTGGGCTTGGAATGGCGCCCTAGATATTTAGATTTTTGTCATCATATTCGTATTCTTCTTCCGAATACCTTTAATTAGAGTCCCATATTGTTCCGATCGGTCCCCTTTGATTTTGGTAGGCTTTGGGCTTGGGACGGCTCTCTAGATACTTGCATCAAATTTTTAGTATCATTTTCATACTCTACTCTCATTTTATTGGGGCCCTATATTGTCCTGTTCGGTCCACTTTTGTTTTGGGCAGCACTCTGGGTACTTAGGATCCAAATTTTGACGCCATACTCATATTCTACTCCCCGAAAGCATTTCATTTGAGTGCCATATTGTTCCGCTTTGGTTCTTGGCGGTACTTTTGGTTCTTGGCGGTACTTTTGGTTCTTGGCGGTACTTTTGGTTCATGGCGGTACTTTTGGTTCTTGGCGGTACTTTTGGTTCTTGGCGTTACTTTTGGGGTGGTTTTGGACGGCTCGCTAGGTAATTGGACCCAATGGGGCGTCCCCCCAGGTTATTTGACCTAAAAATTGTTTACCAATGTCGTGTTTTTAGGGAACCATAAGGTGGCATACAAAATTTCGCTTAAATCGATGCAACCCCTTCAGATATCAAACAAAAATTAGTACCCTTTTTTCAGCGGTGGCTTAAACTCTATCATCTGTGAAAATTTCATTAGAATCGGTTTAGCCGTTTTTGAGTCTATAAGAAACAGACAAACATACTAACAAACAAACAAAGCGCAACAATTTTCTTTTTATACCCTACGCCATACGATGGGGGGTATACTTATTTTGCCATTCCGTTTGTAACACCTCGAAATATGCGTCTAAGACCTCATAAAGTATGTATATTGTTGATCGTCATGATATTTTAAGTAGATCTAGCCATGTCCGTCCGTCTGTCGAAAGCACGCTATCTTTCGAATGAGTAAAGCTAGGCGCTTGAAATTTTGCACAAATATTTCTTATTAGTGTAGGTCGGCTGGGTTGTAAATGGGCCAAATCGTTCCATGTTTTGATATAGCTGCCATATACTCGGATCTTGGGTCTTGACTTCTTGAGCATCTACTGGGCGCAATTCTTATCCGATTTGGCTGAAATTTTGCCATAACAGAGCAATAGCGACGACTTGGGATAGTCATTTTATAGTCAACGTTGCCGTTTTGGGCTTTTTCTACCAAAATTGACAGGATTTACATCAAACTTTAAGGGTTTGGTCAGATGGACGGCCCATTTCGATTTTGCTAAAATTTTATATTTTTATATCCATCGCCATAGGATTGTATATTAAATTTAGTCGTTCTGTCAAAGTATCCATTCCTTTATCCTTGAAAAATTCCAAGATCATTCGACCATCCGCCCGTCTGTTGTAATCTCGTTACAACATTCAAAAATTGAGCTAAAATTTGGCACAGTGAGTGGTGTTAAGATCTCCAATATGCAAGTGGGGTATGGTCTAGATCGGATTGTATCATAAGTTCTCATATAGGTAGATGCCCAAATTTAAGGTCTAAGGCCCACAAGAATCGAATTTATTGCCCGATTTCTCTGAAATATGACACAGTGAACTGCAATTAAGGGTTTTCCCCCAGATGGACCGAATTCCCAGTTGAAGGCCTTTCTCCCATAACAGGCCAATTTATTACTCGATTTTGCAATTTTATTTCTTTACATCTGATTGTCTGAAACCTTAATCATTTACGTAGTTTTTGAATTCATCGGGCGTTTTATTTAATTTTAATTCCTGGGCACTTGCAAAACCACTAACATAAAATTTAAAATTTTAAAGCCTATTTGAAAAATATCCGGCGGAAAACAAAATGTGGCAAATAGCAACAAACACACAGTTACTCGTACTATATCGTAAGATATGTATTTCATCGAAATTTTTTTATGGCCGTGGGAAAGTTTTTTGTTTATAATGACTTGGCATCTTAGAACCTGCTCTCGCATTCAATGTGGCGCGAATGTTTATGCGGCATAAAGGAAATGAGAGCTTTCCGCCAATGTTCATTATGTTGTGGAAATTGTGTGACGCATTTGTGTTTATTTTTATTCATAACATTTAAATGTTATTTATTTAGGTTTTGTATTTTTTTTTTTTTTGCTTCTAAAAATATAAATAAACAATTGAGGCATGTAGAAAAACATGTTTGGCGAAAGGTGATCGTGCAGATTGGTTTATGTGTTTCAAGATTGCTCTTTAACGATTTGATAAGTATCCCAAAAGTATTAAATCAAACAAGTAAAAGCGTGCTAAGTTCGGCCGGGCCGAATCTTATATACCCTCCACCATGGAGCGCAGTTGTCGAGTTCTTTTCCCGACATCTCTTCTTAGGCAAAAAGTGATATAAGAAAAGATTTTCTCTGCTATTAGAGCGATATAAAGATATGATCCGGTTTAGACCACAATTAAATTATATGTTGGAGACCTGTGTAGAATGTCAGCCAATTCGAGTAAGAATTGCGCCCTTTGGGGGCCCAAGAAGTAAAATAGAGAGATCGATTTATATGGGAGCTGTATCGGGCTATAAACAGATTTAGACCATAATCAACACGTATGTTGATGGTCAAGAGAGGATTCATCGTACAAAATTTCAGGAAAATCGGATAATAATTGCGACTTCTAGAGGCTCAAGAAGTCAAGATCCCAGATCGGTTTATATGGCAGCTATATCAGGTTATGAACCGATTTAAACCTTATTTGACACAGTGGTTGAAAGAAAAAAAAAAATTTAAAAAACGTCATGCAAAATTTCAGCCAAATCAAGTAGGAATTGCGTCCTCTAGAAGCTCAAGAAGTCAAGTCACCAGATCTGTTTATATGACAGCTATATCAGTTTATGAGCCGATTTGAACCATTTTTGGCACACTTGTTGGATATCATAAAAAAAACATGTCGTGCAAAATTTCATTCCAATCTGATAAGAATTGCGCACTTTAGAGGCTTAAGAAGTCAAGACCCAAGATCGGTTTATATGGCAGCTATATCAGGTTATGGACCGATTTGAACCATACTTGGCACAGTTGTTGGACATCATAACAAAACACGTCGTGCCAAAATTTCATTGTAATCGGATAAGAATTGCGCACTCTAGAGGCTTAAGAAGTCAAGACCCAAGATCGGTTTATATGGCAGCTATATCAGGTTATGGACCGATTTGAACCATACTTGGCACAGTTGTTGGACATCATAACAAAACACGTCGTGCCAAAATTTCATTGTAATCGGATAAGAATTGCGCACTCTAGAGGCTTAAGAAGTCAAGACCCAAGATCGGTTTATATGGCAGCTATATCAGGTTATGGACCGATTTGAACCATACTTGGCACAGTTGTTGGACATCATAACAAAACACGTCGTGCCAAAATTCATTCAAATCGGATAAGAATTGGGCACTCTAGAGGCTCAAGAAGTCAAGACCCAAGATCGGTTTATATGGCAGCTATATCAGATTATGAACCGATTTGAACCATACTTGGCACAGTTGTTGGACATCATAACAAAACACGTCGTGCTAAAATTCATTCAAATCGGATTAGAATTGCGCACTCTAGAGGCTCAAGAAGTCAAGACCCAAGATCGGTTTATATGGCAGCTATATCAGATTATGGACCGATTTGAACCATATTTAGCACAGTTGTTGGATATCATAACAAAACACGTCGTGCCAAAATTCATTCAAATCGGATAAGAATTGCGCACTCTAGAGGTTCAAGAAGTCAAGACCCAAGATCGGTTTATATGGCAGCTATATCAGATTATGAACCGATTTGAACCATACTTGGCACAGTTGTTGGACATCATAACAAAACACGTCGTGCCAAAATTCATTCAAATCGGATAAGAATTGCGCACTCTAGGAGCTCAAGAAGTCAAGACCCAAGATCGGTTTATATGGCAGCTATATCAGATTATGAACCGATTTGAACCATACTTGGCACAGTTGTTGGATGTCATAACAAAACACGTCGTGCAAAATTTCGTGCCAATCGGATAAGAATTGCGCACTCTAGAGGTTCAAGAAGTCAAGACCCAAGATCGGTTTATATGGCAGCTATATCAAAACATGGACCGATATGGCCCATTTACAATACCAACCGACCTACACTAATAAGAAGTATTTGTGCAAAATTTCAAGCGGCTAGCTTTACTCCTTCGGAAGTTAGCGTGCTTTCGACAGACAGACGGACGGACGGACGGACGGACGGACGGACGGACGGACGGACGGACGGACAGACGGACGGACATGGCTAGATCGACATAAAATTTCACGACGATCAAGAATATATATACTTTATGGGGTCTCAGACGAATATTTCGAGTAGTTACAAACAGAATGACGAAATTAGTATACCCCCCATCTTATGGTGGAGGGTATAAAAACGTCATGCAAAATTTCAGCCAAATCAAGTAGGAATTGCGTCCTCTAGAAGCTCAAGAAGTCAAGTCACCAGATCTGTTTATATGACAGCTATATCAGTTTATGAGCCGATTTGAACCATTTTTGGCACACTTGTTGGATATCATAAAAAAAACATGTCGTGCAAAATTTCATTCCAATCTGATAAGAATTGCGCACTTTAGAGGCTTAAGAAGTCAAGACCCAAGATCGGTTTATATGGCAGCTATATCAGGTTATGGACCGATTTGAACCATACTTGGCACAGTTGTTGGACATCATAACAAAACACGTCGTGCCAAAATTTCATTGTAATCGGATAAGAATTGCGCACTCTAGAGGCTTAAGAAGTCAAGACCCAAGATCGGTTTATATGGCAGCTATATCAGGTTATGGACCGATTTGAACCATACTTGGCACAGTTGTTGGACATCATAACAAAACACGTCGTGCCAAAATTCATTCAAATCGGATAAGAATTGGGCACTCTAGAGGCTCAAGAAGTCAAGACCCAAGATCGGTTTATATGGCAGCTATATCAGATTATGAACCGATTTGAACCATACTTGGCACAGTTGTTGGACATCATAACAAAACACGTCGTGCTAAAATTCATTCAAATCGGATTAGAATTGCGCACTCTAGAGGCTCAAGAAGTCAAGACCCAAGATCGGTTTATATGGCAGCTATATCAGATTATGGACCGATTTGAACCATATTTAGCACAGTTGTTGGATATCATAACAAAACACGTCATGCAAGATTTCATTCCAATCGGATAAGAATTGCGCACTCTAGAGGCTCAAAAATCCAAGACCCAAGATTCAAGACCCAAGATCGGTTTATATGGCAGCTTTATCAGATTATGGACCGATTTGAACCATATTTAGCACAGTTGTTGGATATCATAACAAAACACGTCGTGCCAAAATTCATTCAAATCGGATAAGAATTGGGCACTCTAGAGGCTCAAGAAGTCAAGACCCAAGATCGGTTTATATGGCAGCTATATCAGATTATGAACCGATTTGAACCATACTTGGCACAGTTGTTGGACATCATAACAAAACACGTCGTGCCAAAATTCATTCAAATCGGATAAGAATTGCGCACTCTAGGAGCTCAAGAAGTCAAGACCCAAGATCGGTTTATATGGCAGCTATATCAGATTATGAACCGATTTGAACCATACTTGGCACAGTTGTTGGATGTCATAACAAAACACGTCGTGCAAAATTTCGTGCCAATCGGATAAGAATTGCGCACTCTAGAGGTTCAAGAAGTCAAGACCCAAGATCGGTTTATATGGCAGCTATATCAAAACATGGACCGATATGGCCCATTTACAATACCAACCGACCTACACTAATAAGAAGTATTTGTGCAAAATTTCAAGCGGCTAGCTTTACTCCTTCGGAAGTTAGCGTGCTTTCGACAGACAGACGGACGGACGGACGGACGGACGGACGGACGGACGGACGGACGGACAGACGGACGGACATGGCTAGATCGACATAAAATTTCACGACGATCAAGAATATATATACTTTATGGGGTCTCAGACGAATATTTCGAGTAGTTACAAACAGAATGACGAAATTAGTATACCCCCCATCTTATGGTGGAGGGTATAAAAGATGGAACAGCAAGTGGGAATAATTTGGTCGCACACCAACCGTCTAAATTGTATAATACATTTACTTGGTGGGAGGAGTAGATTTAGAAAACGATGGAAATTCATTGCAAATTCGTAGAAACTTTCAAATAATTTTTTCGTAAAGAAAATATTTCAACATAATTTTTACCAAATACAGAGTTTTAAAGATATTTTTATCAAAGACGAAATTTAATCAACACATTACTTAAAAAAAAAAGTGACAAGGCAACTTGCAAAACAATGAAAGTCTTTTGCAGCGATATGAGGAGACTAGCACAACAGATGGAAAGGTTAAAATTTCTTTTGATGTTTCAAGAATAGAGAATTATGCCACAACACACAAGAGAAATGGCAACTGAACTAACTCAACTCGTCAAAGGAAAGTTAGGTGCAGTAAAAAAAAGTTCGACAAGAAAATCTTGAATCTAGAAATATCACAGGCAAATGCAGATATTATATAAACAAAATATTTATTGTGGACACTGGTATTAAAAACACACTTTGGACTTCTTGCTGCACGCCATATATTGGTTGCCCAAAAAGTAGTTGCGGATTTTTCATATAGTCGGCGTTGACAAATTTTTTCCCAGCTTGTGACTCTGCATTCTTTCTTCTGTCAGTTATCAGCTGTTAATTTTAGCTTGCTTTAGAAAAAAAGTATATTTGATTAAAGTTCTTTCTAAGCTTTATTAAAAATGCATTTACTTTCTTTTAAAAAATCCGCAATTACTTTTTGGGCAACCCAATAATAAGAATCTAAAAACAAAATAATCGAAATTCCAAAGAAAATCAATGGGACACAATCAGTGTAGAAAAATAAGATGAAGAAGAAACAATTTGTAGAGTATGGTATCATATTTAATGACGCATGGTTCGAAAACAGAACGGGCACACAATTCCGAATGGAATACATGTGGATATTGTCACTTGGCAAAAAGTTTGCAATACCAATTAACAAGAAGAACTTTTCTCCATTACACGTCCTAGCCGATTTAGAAGATTGCATACAAAAGTTTGGAGAAAATGACAAGGAAATATGTAGAATATAAGTAGGGCACGGGATTATCAATTTTAAAAGAAACTTAAAAATCAGTCCAACAAGGCATTATTGAGGCATTGGATACCCACCACCTCGGGTATATATGTAAACCCCATTTCGTCACAATCCCTAAATTCGGCACGGACATTGACTGGTCTAATATATATGCCAATTTTGTAGAACAAAATATTTGTCTTTTTGGCAAATATATCCAATTATAAACCGATCTGAACCATATTAAGGTCGGATATCGTGAGTCTCAGAAAAACTCAGCGAAATCGGGTAATAAATAAAGCTTTAATGGGCTTCAATCCCCTTATCGACAGATCGATCTATATGGCAGCTATATCTAAATATAGTCCGTTCAGAAACAGGTCGGATATTGGGAAGTCTTAACCTACTCATTGTTTCAAACTTCAGCGAAAACGGGTAATAACTAAAGCTTTTATTGGCTTCAGACCTTTTATCGGCAGATCGGTCTATATGACAGCTATATCCAAATATATATTCTGATCTGAACCATATTTAGGTCGGGTGTCAGGAGACTAAAAA
The DNA here is from genome assembly GCF_963082655.1 of Stomoxys calcitrans. Classification (NCBI taxonomy): domain Eukaryota; kingdom Metazoa; phylum Arthropoda; class Insecta; order Diptera; family Muscidae; genus Stomoxys; species Stomoxys calcitrans. The sequence goes on along the minus strand of NC_081553.1, from coordinate 32,723,041 downwards.
TAACTCACTGTTTCAAATTTTAGCGAAATCGGTTAAAAAATAAAGCTTTTATGGGAATTAGACCCTGTATCGACGATTTCTAAATATAGTCCGATCTGTACCGTATTAAGGTCCCATGTTGGGAAGTCTTAATCTACTCACTGTATTAAATTTCAGCGAAATCGGGTAATAAATAAAGCTATTATGGGCTTCAGACCCTTTATCGGCAGATCGGTCTATATAGCAGCTATATCCGATCTAATCCATATTTAAGGCAGATGTTGGGAAACCTTAAAATAACCCACTGTTGCAAATTTCAGCGAAATCGGGTAATAAATAAAGCTTCTATGGTCTTCAGACCCTTTATCGGGAGATCGGTCTATATGGTAGCTATATCTAAATAACTTTATTTCTGATCTGAACCAATTTAATTTAATTTAAAATTTCAATGAAATCGGATGAAAAATAAAGCATTCTTAGATTTTACGACGATCCGAAATATATATACTTTGTAGGGTCGGAAATTGATATTTCGATGTGTTGCAAACGGAATGACTAATTGAACATACCCCCTATCCTATGGTGGTGGGAATAAACACTCCAATCGACAAGGACAACAATGTTGTCCACTGACGAACAAAGCTGTGAACTGCTAGCGGTGGTATATTTCTGATATACTCATAAAAATGCGTTGGTAGTATCTATCGCTACTGCAATTGATGCGGTGTTATGCTCAGCTCACTGATGTGAGTGGCGATCGTACGAATACTTGCAGGAATTTGGATAGATCTCTGAACTTCGTATCGAATGTTTTTGTCAATTTTTATACCCTCCACCATAAGAAGACTAACTTCGTCATTCTGTTTGTAACACCTCGAAATATGCGTCTGAGACTCCATATATTGTAGTATATATATTCTTGATCGTCATGTTATTTTAAATCGAACTAGCCATGTCCGTCAGTCTGTCCGTCCGTTCGTCTGCCTGTCGAAAGCACGCAAACTTTCGAAGGAGTAAGGCAGACGCTTGAAATTTTGCACAAATACTTTTTATTAGTGTCGGTCGGTTGGGATTGTAAATCTGTCAAATTGGTCCATGTTTTGATATAGCTGCCATGCAAATCGATCTTGGATCTTGACTTTTGGAGCCTCTAGAGGCACAATTCTGTTGCACGTAGTATTTTGGTATCACTTCCAATAACTGTGCTAAGTATGATTCAAATCGGTTAATAACCTGATATAGCTGCCATATAAATCGATCTTGGATCTAGACTTCATGAGCCTCTAGAGGGCGCAATTCTGGTCCAATTTGACTGAAATTTTGCACGTAGTGTTTTGGTGTCACTTCCAATAGCTTTTCTAAGTATGACTCAAATCGGTTAATTATCTGGTATAGCTGTCATATGAACCGATCTTGGATCATGACTTCTTGAGCCAATAGAGCGCGCAATTCTCATCCGATTTAGCTCAAATTTTGCATGAGGTGTTTTGTTATGACTTACAACAACTGTGCTAAGTATGGCGAAAATCGCTACATAACCTGATATAGCTGCCATATAAACCGATCTGGGATTTTGACATTTTAAGTCTCTAGAGGGTGCAATTCTCATCCAATTTGGAAAAAATTTTATACAACGGCTTCTGTCATGACCTTCAACATACGTGTCTAATATGGTCTGAATCGATCAAAAGCTTGATACAGCTTCCATATAAACCTATCCCCCGATTTTGCTTCTTGAGCCCCTAGAAGGCGCAATTCCTATACGAATTAACTGAAATATTCCACAATGACTTTTTTTTTTTTTTTTATTAAATTCATTTATTACATAGTACTCCAATACATAAAATATAATGCCCCAGCGCCACATGGACATTTTTGGGGCGAGTTGGCAATAAAAACTTTTTCAATTTTTAGTTTTTAATACATTGTAAATATAAATAAAAAAAATGAACAAAAAAAGTTTACGAAGCAAGAAAATAAAAAAATAATATATATCACATTAGAAGCATTTCCATATTATCCATTAGATACAATTTTAGATTAGACTTAAAACTGGAGATTCTGGGAATATTTTTTATACTTTGAGGAAGATGGTTATATTCAGAACAACCGGAATGCTCAATTCGTTGCCTAGTGGTTTCAAGTCTACACCTTTTTACGTGAAGATTGTCACTATTTCTAGTGTTGAACCTAGTCTGATTTTGATTAAATGTTATCACGTGGTAGCCAATGTTATTTAGTGATTTATACATGTATGTTAAGAGTTGCATTTTGTAAAGCCCACATATTGGCAAAGTAGTCTTAGATATGTTTTTGAATAATAATTCGGTACAATACCTTTGTGGAAGATTGTAAACAATCCGGAGAGCTTTGTTTTGGGACCGTTGCAAGGATTTAAAATCTGCGTTTTTTTTGCCAGCGTATATCATAGGCAAATAGTTATAATGGCTATGTATAAGGGCATTGTATAGTAATAGCTTGGTATCCTTGTCGAATTTATTCTTAAATTTATAAAGCAGGCCAATCGCTGGAGTTACTTTTGACTTCAAATATTGCATGTGTGAATTCCAAGAGAGGTTGCTCTGAAAGTGTATCCCTAAATATTTCAAACAAGTGTTCTCAATTACATTTCTCCCACAAATAGAAACGTTGAAATCATTACTTCCACTAGCATGGGGCCGAAAACGCACAATCCTAGTTTTCTCAGAGTTCAAAACCAATCCATTTATTCTTGCAAAGTCATGAATTGCGTTGGCATCATGTTCAATTTGAGCTTTCAAAATAACTTCATGACAATAAGGATAAAAAAGGCTCATATCATCAGCATACATTATCAATTTTCCATGCAATTTCATATTTGCTATGTCATTTAAATAAACTGTAAACAGCAAGGGACCTAGCACGCTGCCCTGAGGTACCCCATACTGAATATCTTCCATTCTACTACTGCATCCATCTATCTGAACAAACTGTTTCCTGTTTCGAAGATAACTCTCAATCAGTTTATGAGCATTTCCAACAATTCCATAAAACCGTAGTTTTCGAAGTAATATTTCATGATCTACCAAGTCAAATGCCTTTGACAGATCATAGAAAACTCCAGCTACTCCACCGTAACCATTATCTAAACCTTCACATATTGTATTGACCACATTGACTATTGCCTCCTGCGTACCACTGCCTTTTTTAAATCCAAACTGAAATCTATATAACAAATTATTATCCTCGAAGTATGCTGTCAGTTGCCTATGTAAAACCTTTTCCAATAATTTATCAAATAACGATAGCAAGGCAATTGGTCGAAAGCTGTCAATGCTACATAAGCCCTTGCCTTTCGGAATTGGTACAATTTTTGAAATCTTTAGAATATCTGGATACACAGACGTATTAATAATTGTATTAAAAACAGCAATTAATTTCGGTAAAACAACATCTTCACACACTTTCAACATCTTCGTATTTACATCATCATGACCAGGACTCTTATTTATTTGCAATTTCGAAACAAATTCCAAAACCTCTTCTTCGTACGTTGCACAGAAATGAAATGAGTATCGAACAGGGGTTAATGTGTCAAACATATTAAAGTTATCTCCAGGAAAATATCGAATTTTACTTTTTAGTACCTTTGGTATATTCACAAAAAAGTCATTAAACATTTCGCACATCTCATTATTTGTAACATAATCACCATTATCATTTTTCAACCGTATTTCTGAACTCCTTGCTCTACCTAGATGTTCATTTAAAAATTTCCAACATTTCTTTGGATTTGCCTGAAATTCTCTAAGTTTCGTTTGATAAAAAGAATTCATACAAATCTTAATTGCTTTCTTTATGACCTTGCTTATACTCTTGATTCTACTTTCAATACCCAAATCCTTGCTCTTTTTCCTTCTCTTCAGTAACAATTTCTTCTTCCACCTTATAAGAGATAATAAGTTTTCATTGACCCAAGGAGTTATTAAGTTCCCTGAAAATCCGATTCCCTCTTTTTCTATTGAAGAATTTTGTACACACTCAGAAAATGTCCTCAATAGCCGCGTCATGTCAGCGGTTGCATCACCGCAGAGTCGCATATTCCCGAATTCATTGAGAACAGATTGTCTCAACAAACTATAGTCACACTGGCGATACTTTCTATTAGAGATTTCATTTCTTTCCGCACTGGAAATAATTTTACATGATATCAAGTTATGGTCAGATAACTTACATTCAACTGAATCAACTACAATAGCATTCTGAAAGTTGCTGAAAATATTATCTATTGATTTTCCGCTATATGGACGTGTAATTAAAGAATGACAACTTTTATAGTCAAAATCATGAAGTAAATTTGAAAGATCTGATGACAATGAAGAATTTAAAAAATCTATATTCGAATCTCCCATAATGACACTTGGAGAAATGCCAATATCTTGCAAAATGTCCTCAAAACATCTGTAAAACGTTTCCAGATTACATTTCTGAGAACGATAAAAACTGGTTATTTTCAGAGGCTTTCCCTCTATTTTAAAATCATTTAAAAGGATGATTATTGCATCAAAAAAATGTTTGCTTTCACAATATTCAACAGTGCATTCAAAATTATCTCGAATAAAAATAGATGTGCCACCGTGTGCATCGTTTCTACAGCAATGTACTGCTTTATAACCTGGAATATTATAAATCTGTTTCAAATTATCTTGAAACCACGTTTCCTGTACAGCAATAATATTCGGCAGAATCTCAAATTGTGAAATTAAAAGCTTAAATTCATTAAATTTGTTTATCGATGAAATGCTTCGAATGTTTATGGACATGATATTTAAAAACTTTCTGTTGAAATTTGCTAAAAATTTCTTCTATAATGTTCAACATTCATTTATGGTCCGAATCGGACTATAACTTGATATAGCTCCAATATCATAACAGTTCTTATTCAATATTCTTTGTTTGTTGCCTAAAAAGAGATACCGCGCATAGAACTCGACAAATGCGATACATGGTGGAGGGTGTATAAGATTCGGCCCGGCCGAACTTAGCACGCTCTTACTTGTTTAGTGCTTGCTTTCTTCGATGTTTATTATGATAAGCTAGTAATTTTTTCCCCAAAGTTCTGAAGGAATTCGGAACAAAATTCGAATTGCCCAAAAAGTAATTGCGGATTTTTTAAAAGAAAGTAAATGCATTTTTAATAAAACTTAGAATAAACTTTAATCAAACATACATTTTTTACACTTTTTTTCTAAAGCAAGCTAAAAGTAAGAGCTGATAACTGACAGAAGAAAGAATGCAATTACAGAGTCACAAGCTGTGAAAAAATTTGTCAACGCCGACTATATGAGAAATCCGCACTTACTTTTTGGGCAACCCATATTATTCTATAATTTGATAAGATATGTCGAAAAGAATAGCCGAATACTATACTAAATACTGCTACAAAATTTCCCATGAACATTCCATGAAGGAACAGGGGTACTTCTCTCATATCAATGAGTGCAGTCCGATTAAAGTTTAAGCTCAATGATAAGAGGCCTCTTTATTATGCCGAGTCCGAAAGGCGTCTCGCATAGCGATACCACTTGGTATAGAAATTTTAACATGGCAAGATTCCTTACAAATGTAGCCAGCATTAGTTAGGTGATAACCACCGCTGAAAATTTGTTGATGTTCACGCCGGGATTTGAACCCAGGCGTTCGGCGTCATAGGCGGACATGCTTACCCCTGTGCCAAAACTTTAATCCAAAATTCGGTTAGAAATCGATAAGACAAGTCGAAAACGCATCCGTATTTATTTGGACTCAATATCAGAATTCGGTCAGAAGTCTTAACGACAACTCTAATTTCCCTGCGAAATTCCCATAATTTTTGTTCCGAATTTGGTCAGATACATCAACAAAAACATCAGATTTCCCTCCGTCATTTCGTTTCGAAATCGTGTCTACCACTCCAAATATTTTTCGCTATGAATTCCGACTTACTACGAAACCAATTTCGGATGAATTTTCCGACTTTCGTAGAAACTTCGGACCGATTTCTGAATGATTGGTTCACTGGGTGCCTACTTAAGGATTAAAAGTATCCTGAAGTACGCACCCAGTATACCAATCATTCAGAAATCAGTCGACCTTTAACTAACAAAATTGCTTTCTAAAATGCAGTTAACGATCCGTGTTATCCTTTAATGTATTTCTGATTTATACACATCATGCAACCAAAATTTAGTTTCTTAAAACAAAAGTCTTTAAAATTTAGTTTTTTTTTTTAAATAATGCAATGTAGTGTTTGCTTAATTTCTTTCCTCTTTACAGTTCTACTCTATCACACTGCCGATGCCAATCGACCACAAGGATACTTCCGTGAAGTATGCCATTATCGTAAAACACAATTGGTAAATATAGCACGAGGATATGTTTTTTTTTGTCACATGTAATATTTTAAGCAAATAATCTCAATAACCAAAGTTACAGCCGGTCAGTGTGCCACGACAACATCTACATGCGATACGTGAACAAATGCAAATTAGAGCCACACTGCAGGGTCCAGAAATAGATGCCTACATATTGCCCTCCTACGATGAACATCTTAATCAGGAGATAAGCAGAAGAGATCAGCGTCTTAAATATTTGACGGGATTTAGTGGGACAGATGCTTTGGCGGTGGTGACCCAAAGAGGAGCAGCATTATGGGTACAAAATCGTTATGTGCAACAGGCCGATGGTGAATTGGATTGTGATTGGGAGATTTATAGGATGAATGATACGGTGACCATAGCAGATTGGTTGGGGGTAAGTGAATTTTTTAATTAAAAGTCAATGTAGCAAATTTTTTTAAATAATTTTTTTTTAAATTTTAGTATTATTTGAGACCTGGCCAGCGTGTTGGTGCCGATCCCCATTTGGTTCCCCATTATCTATGGCGCAAATGGGAAAATGATTTGGAGGGCAAGATCCTAAAATTAAGGAATGTCAATAACAATCTCATTGATTTGATATGGAAAGATCGCCCAGAGCCAGATCTAATAACCATACATGTCTTATCCAAATCCTATGCTGGTGAAAAGTGGCAAGACAAAATCAAAGAGCTACGCGAAAGATTGCACCATCTCAAATGCGATGCAATGGTTGTTACATCTTTGACAGAAATTGCTTATCTGTTGAATATAAGAGGCAAGGATTTGCCTTTTACACCGGTCATCAAGGTAGGTTTTACCATTTGGAGTGGCATGCATAAATGTTTTATAGGTCATTTATTGAAAAAAAAGGAAAAAAAAACAAGTAAAAGCGTGCTAAGTTCGGCCGGACCGAATTTTATATACCCTCCACCATGGATCGCTTTTTAGGCAAACAAAGAGTATTGCATAAGAACTGCTATTGGACCCGTATCAAGTTATAGTCCGATTCGGACCATAAATAAAAGCAGAACATTGTAGAAGTCAATGTGGAATATTTCAGTTCATTCGGGTAAGAATTGCCCCTTGTAGGGGCTCAAGAAGCAAAATCGGGAGATCGGTTTATATTGGAGGTGTACAAACTATAGATCGATTCAGACCATATTAGACACGTATGTTGAAGGTCATGAGAGAAACAGTTGTACAAAATTTCTTCCAAATCGGATGAGAATTGCGTCCTCTAGAGGCTCAAGAAGTCAAGATCCCAGATCGGTTTATATGGCACCTACATCAGGTTATGTACCGATTTGCGCAATACTTAGCACAGACACTGGAAGTCATAACAAAACACCTCATGCAAAATTTCTTTCAAATCGGATGAGAATTGTACCCTCTAGAGGCTCAAAAAGTCAAGATCCCAGATCGGTTTATATGGCAGCTATATCAGGTTATGTACCGATTTGCGCCATACTTAGCACAGACATTGGAATTCATAACAAAACACCTCATGCAAAATTTCAGCAAAATCGGATGAGAATTGCGCCCTCAAGAAGTCAAGATTCCAGATCGGTTTATATGACAGATATACCCGATTATGAACCGATTTAAATTGTACTTAACACAGATGTGATACCAAAACACTATATGCAAAATTTCAGTCTAATCGTGAGAGAATTGCGCCCTCTAGAGGCTCAAAAGTCAAGACCCAAGATCGGTTTATATGGCAGCTATATCAAAACTTGGACCGATTTGAACCATACTTAGCGCAGTTGTTGGAAGTTATACCAAAACACCTCGTGACCGATTCAGACCATAATAAACACGTATGTTGATGGTTATGAGAGGATCGTACTAAATTTCAGCCAAATAGGATAATAATTGCGACCTCTAGAGGCTCCAGAAGTCAAGTCCCCAGATCGGTTTATATTACAGCTATATCAGGTTATGGACCGATTTGAACCATATTTGGCACAGTCGTTGGACATCATAACAAAATACTTCGTGCAACATTTCATTCAATTCGGATAAAAATTGCGCCCTCTAGTGGCTAATTGGAATTGATAATGAAAGCCGTTGATAACATTTATGCATAAATCTCAAGATTTTTATACCCACTACCGAAGGATGGGGGTATATTCATTTTTTCATTCCGTTTGCAACACATCGAAATATCCATTTCCGACCCTATAAAGTATATATATTCTTGATCAGCGTTAAAATCTAAGACGATCTAGATATGTCCGTCCGTCTGTCTGTTGAAATCACGATACAGTCTTCAAAAATAGAGATATTGAGCTGAAACTTTGCACAGATTCTTTTTTTGTCCATAAGCAGGTTAAGTTCGAAGATGGGCAATGTCGGACTATATCTTGATATAGCCCCCATATAGACCGATCCGACGATTTAGGGTCTTAGGCCCATAAAAGCCACATTTATTATCCGATTTTGCTGAAATTTGGGACAGTGAGTTGCCCAATCGGTCCAAATTTGGATATAGCTGCCATATAGACCGATCCACAGATTTAGAGTCTTAGGCCCATAAAAGCCACATTTTATATCTGATTTGGATGAAATTTGGCACAGTGAGTTGTGTTAGGCCCTTCAATATTCTTCGTCAATTTGGCCCAGATCGATCCAGATTTGGATATAGCTGCCATATAGACCGATCCTCCGATTTTTGGTCTTAGGCCCATAAAAGCCACATTTATTATCCGATTTTGTTGAAATTTGGGACAGTGAGTTGCGTTGAGCCCTTCGACATCCTTCTTCTATTTGGCCTAAATCGGTTCAAATTTGGATATAGCTGCCATATAGACCGATCCTCCGATTTATGGTCTTAGGCCCATAAAAGCCACATTTATTATTCGATTTTGCTGAAATTTGGGACAGTGAGTTGCGTTGGGCCCTTCGACATCCTTCGTCAATTTGGTCCAGATCGGTCCAAATTTGGATATAGCTGCCATATAGACCGATCCTCCGATTTATGGTCTTAGGCCCATAAAAGCCACATTTATTATCCGATTTTGTTGAAATTTGGGACAGTGAGTTGCGTTGAGCCCTTCGACATCCTTCTTCTATTTGGCCTAAATCGGTTCAAATTTGGATATAGCTGCCATATAGACCGATCCTCCGATTTATGGTCTTAGGCCCATAAAAGCCACATTTATTATCCGATTTTGCTGAAATTTGGGACAGTGAGTTGCGTTGAGCCCTTCGACATCCTTCGTCAATTTGGTCCAGATCGGTCCAAATTTGGATATAGCTGCCATATAGACCGATCCTCCGATTTATGGTCTTAGGCCCATAAAAGCCACATTTATTATCCGATTTTGCTGAAATTTGGGACAGTGAGTTGCGTTGAGCCCTTCGACATCCTTTGTCAATTTGGCCCAGATCGGTTCAGATTTGGATATAGCTGCCATATAGACCGATCTCTCGATTTAAGGTTTTGGGCCCATAAAAAGTGCATTTATTGTCCGATGTCGCCGAAATTTGGGACAATGACTTGTGTTGGGCTCTTCGATATTTGCATATGGTATGCATTTTTCCCTGGTATGCATTTTTCCCTGGATTTTGACGAAATGTGGTTCACATATATACCCGAGGTGGTGGGTATCCAAAGTTCGGCCCGGCCGAACTTAACGCCTTCTCACTTGTTTTTGGTACTTTTTGTTATCAGTTTTTTTACTCCTCTTTTCCAGGCCTACCTTATAGTGAGTCATTATGACATTTTCCTTTATGTGGATCGTTATAAGATGACAGAAGCCGTTGCTGCCCATTTGCATAGTGACTGTTTTAATTCAATGTGTGTCAAGTAAGTCTGGTTTTGATATGTATGTTCAACACTTTTATAACTTTCATATATATCAGGTCCAAGGATTATGATCAAATATGGAATGATATACGAACCTATTCGCAAATTTGGAAGAGTGTTTTGGTACCTGCACCCTGTGTTCAGGAACAAGGAGCCTCGGAAATGGTATATTCCTCATTCCCTCAGAAAATAATCTACGAACATATGTCACCCATCATCATGATGAGGGCTCAAAAGAATTCAGTAGAACAAGAAGGCATGCGTATGGCCCATATAAGAGATGGAGCAGCGATATGTGAAGCTATGAGCAATTTGGAAACAAGGGTAACTAAAACCGACTAGCAATTTATTTAACATAAATATTTTAAAAATTCCTTCTTTCCTTTTTTAAGTTCTACACTGAACAATGGACCGAGGAAAAAATCAAATATGAAGTAGAACGTTCTCGTCTCTCACAACAACATGCCAAAGGTCTATCCCTGCGTACTGTGGTGGCCTATGGCGAACATTCTTCTTATCCCTATTACATCTCCAGCAATGTCACCGATATTGAGGTTACCGATCAAAGTCTTTTGGTTATAGAATCTGGTAGCCAGTATTATGATGGCACCACTGATGTCTCCAGAACCTTCATCTTTGGTCAGCCCACAAATGATATGAAACAGACCTATACCATGGTATTGGCAGGCATTTTGAGATTATCACATTTGAAGTTTCCTTCGGATTTGAAAGTATCTAAATTGGATGCTTTGGTGCGCAGTCCTTTGTGGGTGACAATGAGTGATTATCCAGGCGCCACAGGTCATGGCATTGGAGTGTATGGGGCGGTACAAGAACGTAAGTACTTAGACAGATATAAATAGATCTTAATGTTATATAGGTATGTTAATCCACCTTTCAAATGAAAATCCATAATAAGAGGAGTAATCCACATTAGAAAGAGTGAAGATATTTGCGGGGTTTGCAATAGGAGGAGGTCCTGTTGTTTCCAGGCAGATGTTAGACAGTCTTGACATCACAAAGTATCTTTAGATCTCAATGGAATCCCCTGCCTGAATTGGACTGTATGTTAGCGGAGGCCTAATGTTCCACCTCAAGGGAAGGAGGGTACTTTAAAAGTTCATCGGGTGCACCTTCACGCAAGCAACAGTTGTTTTCACTCGCATCCAAACTGGGAACCAGTTCCAGCATCGAAAGTACAACTGCTTCGAACTATACGGGGTTCGGCAGATCGCCATCGATGGCGGGCGATATGGCAACCAACAAATACGGGAACTGTGTGTGGACCAATGTATTGGGTTGTCCAAAAAGTAATTGCGTATTTTTCATATAGTCGGCGTTGACAAATTTTTTCTCAGCTTGTGACTCTGTAATTGCATTCTTTCTTCTGTCGGTTATCAGCTGTTACTTTTAGCTTGCTTTAGAAAAAGAGTGTAAAAAAAGTATATTTGATTAAAGTTCATTCTAAGTTTTATTAAAAATACATTTACTTTCTTTTAAAAACTGCGCAATTACTTTTTGGGCAATCCAATACATCGCTCTCGAATGCCAACAACAGTACGCCTAGCAATTAAGCTCGCCGAAATTAACTCTCAACAGATTTTTATACCAATCAGAAACCTGAACAAGGACTGGACCGCATATACCGTAATGCATAGGAACAACCTAGTGAAACCAAGCCCGTCAGCTTGGTTCAAAATAAAACCTCTCGTAATGGCACATTGTTGTAGCCTGGATAGGACACCGCTTTACCGCCATCGTTCTTAGTGTTCTTGCTGTAAACACATTTTTATGTGGAGATGACGATCCTCGTGAGGCTCCTGTAGATGAGCAAGCTCATTCCCGTCGAAAGGACCTATAGACGCGGGAACAGAGTGACTATTGGTTATTTAAAGGCGCCAATAACACTCAGTATTTGTGCCACAGCCGTTGTCACCCGACCTCTCACTGAGAGTCTCCGCTTGATACCGCTGATTGTCCGCGACTGCCATTGCAGCTAATCGGTATGGAGCATTTCACTATCCGCAACCTGTGGACGCGCTCTGTAGCTCGCAGCTAAGGTTCTCGTGACAGCAAAGAACACCACACTGATCGGACCTCAAAGTTCCAGCTTGTGTGGTGCGCACAGCTATCCCGTGCTGGGCGCAGGATAGTTGTGAGGTCTTAACGAGATCATGTGCATAATTTGAAGACCCTCGGTGGTCCTGGTATCTCTTGCAATGTTTCTAAAGTTGATCACCTCGGCGTTTCGAAAATTTTTTCGGGGTGTTATATGTGGGACTATTTTCAAAATTTTTTTGCTGAATAGTGTTCAAAAATTCCTTCAAAAAAGTCGATCTAGCCATGTCCGTCCGTCCGTCTGTCTGTCGAAAGTACGCTAACTTTCGAAGGAGTAAAGCTAACCGCTTGAAATTTTGCACAAATACTTTTTATTAGTGTAGGTCAGTTAGAATTGCAAAAGGGCCAAATCGGTACATGGTTTGATATAGCTGCCATATAAACCGATCTTGGGTCTTGACTTCATGAGCCTCTAGAGGGCGCAATTCTTATCCGATTGGAATGAAATTTTGCACGATGTGTTTCGCTATGACTTCCAACAACTCTGCCAAGTATGGTTCAAATCGGTTCATAACCCGATATAGCTGCCATATAAACCGATCATGGGTCTTGACTTCTTGAGCCTCTTGAGGGCGCAATTCTCATCCGATTTGACTTAAATTTGTCACATAGTGCCTTGGTATCACTGTTAACAACTGTGTAAAGAATGATTCAAATCGGTTCATAATCGGGTATAGCTGTCATATAAACCGATCTTGGATGAGGTGTTTTGTTATGACTTCCAATGTCTGTGCTAAGTATTGCGAAAATCGGTACATAACCTGATGTGGATGCCATATAAACCGATCTGGGATGTTAACTTCTTGAGCCTCTAGAGGACGCAATTCTCATCCGATTTGGCAGAAATTTTGCACAATGGCTTCTCTCATGACTTTCAACATACGTGTCTAATATGGTCTGCATCGATCAATAGCTTGATACGCTCCCATATAAACCTATCTGCCGATTTTGCTTCTTAAGCACCTACAAGGCGCAATTCTTATCCGAATGAACTGAAATATTTCACAATGACTTCTACAATAATCAGCATTCATTTATGGTCCGAATCGGACTATAACTTGATATAGGTCCAATAGCATAACAGTTTTTATTCAATATTCTTTGTTTGCCTAAAAAGAGATACCGCGCATAGAACTCGACAAATGCGATCCACGGGGGAGGGTATATAAGATTCGGCCCGGCCGAACTTAGCACGCTCTTACTTATTAATACTGTTGTTTTAAAACTTTAATTTTAATTAATTAGTATTAATTAATATCCTAATTAAGTATTTTTTGTGTGGGTAACAAATTAAAATTTTTTATTTTCAATGTTTCTTTCAGCTCCAATTTCCGTTGATTATGGCCATGACAGCCATTTTCACTTTAAGGAAGGTTATTTCTTTTCAAGTGGTATGAATAGTTATTGTAAGAATTTTTTTCTTCTTTTTTTAAACTACATTTTTGAAAATATTTCAGAATCGGGCCATTACAAGAGCGGTGACTATGGTGTGCGCTTAAAGAACGTTTTGGAGGTGAAAAATACCCACAATGTTCATCCGTCCGGAGCAAAATATTTAGCATTCCAAGATGTAACCTTAGTGCCTTATGAGCCCAGACTAATTGATGGAACTTTATTGAGTTCCTTAGAGGTATTTCCAAATAAACTAACAATTCCCATCATTTAATGGACCATTTACCCTGTCTGTTTCAGAAACGCTGGCTCAACGAATACAATGGCAAAATTCGACACTATGTGGGCGAAGAACTAAAGCGTCAAGGTAACATGAAAGCCTTCTATTGGATGATGAACAAGACGCGTCATATACGTGAATATCTCCCCGAAGAAGAATATCGAGCTGCCACAGGAGCTGGGGCCCGATCACATGCCTTCCTAACTATTACCGTGCCTGCTCTGCTATTAGGTCTGACGGTTTTTGGAAGTTTTGTACGTTGGTTATTATAAGTGGAAAATTTTATTTCTAGATTTGTTTTAACATTAATGCTAAGCTAGTTGACCAGTGATGTTTATTTCCACAGAAAATATTAGGGACCATTGAATTGAATTCTAAAAGAAAATATGGTTTTCAAGCCTGACAATAACATTTCATAGAACAATAATTGGCCTTGCTATAATAAAGAATTTCTTTTGAGATTAGTTTAGGATAGATTACTGCTGAAGAGCTATAACGAAAGCAATTTTAAAGTTAGACCTTACTTTTGAACAATTATGTAAATTATGAATAACAAATTGATTTAGGCTAAGCTAAAAATTGTATAAAAAAACAATATTAAATAAATTGACCAAGAGACATGTATTATTTTTGTATCTAAGTAAATGTTCTTAGTTTTACATATTTCAATTTATTAAATAATAATAATAACAATTTGGGTAGGAGTTTCACAAAATGCTGTAGTTGGTTCAACAAAACCACCCGAGAAAAAATTAACAAAACCATACGATACCGAAAGATTTAATACTTACTTACTTAGGTGGCCATTATAGTACATTTGTCCTACTAGCCGAATGCAGAATAGATTACAAAGCGCCTCGATCTTCTGGCCTTCCTTTCCAATCTCTGACATACAGTTTCAAGATGTTTCTCTCCATTTGGTATTTGGTTGTGCCCTTTAGCGTATTCCATTATGGTCGTCTTCAAAAGACTTCTTAGCTTCTTATGACAAGCTTTTTCGCCCCAAAGCGGGGGTCGTGGGTTCGACTCCCATCAGTGCCCTTGGTCTGTCGCTACTTTGGTATCACATTGGCCTTAAAATTGGCTAAGTAAGTCTGTAAAGGACTGTCACTCATACCTAAGCAATGACAAGCTGAATAATTTAATAATTCGGCCGGGCCGAATCTTATATACCTTCCACCATAGATCGCATTTGTCGAGTTCTTTTTCCGATATCTCTTTTTAGGCAAACAAAGGATATAAGAAAAGAATTGCTATAATATTGGAGCTATATCAAGTTATGGTCCGATTCGGACCAAAATTGATTTGAATATTGGAGACCATAGTAGACGTCATTTTGTAAAATTCCAGCCAGTTCGAACGAGAATTTCGAGAGAGAACGGTATATATATAGGAGCTGTATCTGGCTCTAGACTGATTCTGACCATGTTTGACACGCAAGTTGAAGGCCGTGAAAGAAGCCGTTGTACAAAATAAGGATTGAAAGAAAAACAATTAGGGTCTCAAGAAGTAATGTAGAGCGATCGGTTTTTATGGAAGCTGTATCAGGCTATGGACCGATTCGTACCATATTTGACATGCATGTTCAAGGTCATAAAAAAGGTACTCAATTTTGGCTAAGTCGGATAATAATTGCACCCTCTGGAGGCTCAAGAAGTCAAGACCTGAGATCGGTTTATATGACAGCTATACCAGGTTATGGACCGATTTCAACCATTCTTAGCACAGCTATTGGAAGTGATATCAAAACACTACGTGCAAAATTTCAGATCGGACGAGAATTGCGCCCTCTAGAGGCTCAAGAAGTCAAGACCTAAAATCGGTTTGTATGGCAGCTATATCAAAACATAGACCGATTTGGCCCATTTACAAAACCAACCGACCTACACTAATAAGAAGTATTTGTGCAAAATTTCAAGCGGCTAGCTCTACTGCTTCAATAGTTAGCGTGTTTTCGACAGACAGACGAACGGACGGACGGACAGACGGACGGACAGACATGACGATCAAGAATGTATATACTTTATGGGGTCTTAGACGCATATTTCGAGGTGTTATAAACAGAATGATGAAATTGGTATACCCCCATCCTATGGTGGAGGGTATAATTAGAGATATTTGTTGTTAATACATATACTCGTATTATTGGCTGCACTTAAGTGATTTTTATTACATTGACAGATTTCATTTCTTCGGTGACTCATAATAAAATTAAATACGGAATACTTCTTTCTGTGACACCATGCTCCTATAGTGGAAAATTGTGAGAAAGTTTGCCTGAATTTCAAAACTTCTAAAAATAACATAAAAGGTTGTCAACCAAAAATTTTCACTTGAAATTCACTTTAATGTACTTTAATTTTCTTAAAAGTTTTTATATCTACATAATTATTTATTTTGAAACTTGTAGTGAAATTTGACACCATCCTTCTAAAATGATGTTTCATGTTACTTCCAAGTACCACCTCGAAAAGAGTACAACAGTAATTTAACAAAAAAAAAATTTAAAATAATTTTCTGTTTTTTTTTTTCAAAATTGATATCGATATCTCTATGATTTATATCAAATATTTGGATTTTATTTGTTCATTGACTTATGGTTGAATTTGATAAGGAAAATTATTGTCTTTGACTTCATCCAAATAAAATTAAGAATTTTGGGTAAAACGTGATCAATTTGGTTTCTCGTGTTTTGATGGGGTGATGTGGCTTTGTGGATATTTTTATATTGAAATCTGGTGCTACTAACTAACTACCGCGGCGAAATCTATCAGCCTCAACCCATTACTGGACATTATTTCGTGGAGGCTAAACTTTAAAATCATGGGGGGGGGGAGCTGTCATATTGTCTCTCCAAGCGCTCATAGAAAATATGCATGTGCATAAATAAGGCTGATATTGAAGAATAAGGCTGATATTGCGGATTGTGGCTAGTCTCCCATCCACCGGAGTAAAGCTGGTGTTTCAGTCTCCGACTAACCACAAATCCACAGCCAAATTCATGCCTCGTGTTATGGCAACTATAGTATAGTTCGTCACCGTTTGGTGTTGTAGTGACGCCATTCCCAGTCCATCGCACTTCCTAAAAGGCGATAATATCTGCCTTGTACTTCTCTAATACATCCGCCAGCGCGTATACTGCACCTTCTCTATAAAGAGTGCGGATACTCCAGGTGCAGATCCGCAAATCATGGTCTCGTTTTTACTATTCCTTTGTCCTCCATACAGTTTCAAAAATTATTTTGCAAAATATATTGGAATTCATGAAAATTTCGCCTTATGTCTTTCGATATGCCGCCCCTTCAGATAACCCGTCTCGAAACAATTTTAAGTTTCGAAAATTATTTAGCAAAATTATTCAAATCTCTCCGAACCATTTAGACTCTGAGACAACCAGACAATGAGACAGCCTATCGTGTGATCTCTTCAATATCCTGCTGGAGAAGATAATACGAGATGCAGATGTGAATAGATATGGCACACTAATCACAAGAGAGCACATGCTACTCGCCTATGCCGACGACATCGATATCATAGGTAGGTCACCGGAAGTAGTAACTGCAGCCTTTGAAAGAATCGAAAGAGTGTCAGTGAAAATGGGTCTGGCAGTAAATGGAGATAAGACGAAATGGGTGGTTTCAACTGTAAAAAAGCCTTGCACAACCGATAAAGAAAATGGAGAAAGTTGGGAACCACAACTTTGAGATAGTCAGTAAATTTAACTACCTCGGTACCGCCGAACCGAAACCGTAACCGAAAATGACACCAGTTTTGAGATTAATCGAAGAATAATACTGGCAAACAGATGCTACTTTGGACTAAGTAAGCAGTTTAGATACAAGGCCACCTCTCGACAGACGAAGGTTACACCAAACAAGACACTGATACTACCCGTGCTGTTATATGGTTCTGAAGCATGGGTACTTGTGAAAGCAGATGAGGCAGTGCTTGGAGTATTTGAGAGAAAGATTCTTCGTAAAATATATGGACCAGTTTGCGTTAATGGAGAATATAGGCGACGTATGAGCCACGAGCTGTATGACGACGATAGCATAGTTACACGCATCAAAATGCAACGGCTGCTTTGGCTAGGTCATGTTGTCAGAATGGATGGAAAAGCTCCAGCAAAGAAGTCTTTTGAAGGCAAACACGGTGGTACACGCAAACCGGGAAGACCAAAAGCCCGATGGAAAGATCAAGTGGTGGGAGACACTTTGAAACTTGGTGTCAGAGATTTTAGAATGAGCGCAGATGATCGAGGCGCTTGACAACGCTATTCTACGTTTGGCTAGTGGAACAAATATTCTGTCGTAGCCATTTAAAGTAAAAGTAAAGTATTGGGTTGCCCAAAAAGTAATTGCGGATTTTTCATATAGTCGGCGTTGACAAATTTTTTCACAGCTTGTGACTCTGTAATTGCATTCTTTCTTCTGTCAGTTATCAGCTGCTATTTTTAGCTTGCTTTAGAAAAAAAAGTGTAAAAAAAGTATATTTGATTAAAGTTCATTCTAAGTTTTATTAAAACTGCATTTACTTTCTTTTAAAAAATCCGCAATTACTTTTTGGGCAATATTTTGGGTAAAATCGGCACGAATTTAAAAAAAGTTCTTCTTTAACCCTTAAATGTACTTTTAATGTAAGTTTTAAATGTACATTTTATTTAAACTTTTAAAGATTTTAGGGCACTTAAATTTATTTCTAAGTGGGGTTTTATTTGCATGTTTGTTTGTGGGAATGTAGGTTTGTTTTCATACTCACCACCGAAGGCTGGGGGTATATTCAGTTTGTTATTCCGTTTGTTATACATCGAAATGTCCATTTCCGATCCTATAAGGCATGTATATTCTTGATCAGCGTAAAAGTCTTAGACGATCTAGCCATGTCCGTCCATCTGTATGTCTGTCTGTTGAAATCACGCTACAGTCTTCAAAAATAGAGATATTGAGCTGAAACTTTCACAGATTCGTTTTTGTTTGTCCATAAGCAGGTTAAGTTCGAAGATGGGCTACATCGGACTATATCTTGAAATAGCCCCCATATAGACCGATCCGCCGATTTTGGGTCTTTGGTCCATAAAAGCCACATTTAATATCCGATTTTGCTGAAATTTGGGACAGTGAGTTGTGTTAGGCCCTTCGACATCCTTTGTCAATTTGGCTCAGATCGGTCCAGATTTGGATATAGCTGCCATGTAGACCGATCCTCCGATTTATGGTCTTACGCCCATAAAAGCCACATTTGTTATAGGATTTTGCCGAAATTTGGGACAGTGAGTTGTGTTAGGTCCTTCGATATCCTTCGCCAATTTGGCCCAGATCGGTCCAGTTTTGGATATAGCTGCCATATAGACCTTTCCTCCGATGTAGGGTCTAAGGCCCATAAAAGCCACATTTATTATCCGATTTTGCTGAAATTTGGGACAGTGAGTTGTGTTAGGCCACTCGACATCGTTCTTCAATTTGGCCCAGATCGGTCCAGAATTGGATATAGATGCCATATAGACCGATCTCACGATTTAAGGTCTTGGGCCCATAAAAGTCGCATTTATTGTCCTATTTTGCCAAAATTTGGGTAGTGAGTTGTGTTTTAAGCCTCTCGACATATTTCTGCAATGTGACACAGGTCGGTCTAAATTTGGATATAGCTGCCATATAGACCGATCTCTCGATTTAAGGTCTTGGGTCTTTAAAAGGCGCATTTATTGTCCGATTTCGCCGAAATTCGGGACAGTGAGTTGTGTTAGATCCTTCGACAGCCCTCTTCAATTTGACCTAGATCGGATCAGATTTTGACATAGCTGCCATAAAGACCCATCTCTCGATTTGACTTCTTGAGCCCATACGTACCGCAATTTTTATCCGATTTTTCTGAAATTTTGCAAGTGGTGTTCCGTTATGACTTTTATCAACTGTGCCTAGTACGGTCCAAATCGGTCTATGGTGGTATTCCGTTATGACTTCCAACAACTGCACCTAGTACGGTCCAAATCGGTCTATAACCTGATATAGTTCCCATATAAACTGATCTCCCGATTTGACTTCTTGAGTCCTTATAAGGCGCAATTTTTGTCCTATGTAGCCGAAATTTTGCAAGCGGTTTTCTGTTGCGACTTCCTACAACTGTACCAAACACGGTCCAAATCGTTCTATAACCTGATATAGCTCCCATGTAAACTGGTCTCTCGATCATCCTTGTTCGGTTCCTAGAAGCTTTAATTTGTGCTGGTTTGATATGTATGGGTTGATATGGGTTGCCCAAAAAGTAATTGCGGATTTTTTAAAAGAAAGGAAATGCATTTTTAATAAAACTTAAAATGAACTTGAATCAAATATACTTTTTTACACTTTTTTTCTAAAGCAAACTAAAAGTAACAGCTGATAACTGACAGAAGAAAGAATGCAATTACAGAGTCACAAGCTGTGAAAAAATTTGTCAACGCCGACTATATGAAAAATCCGCAATTACTTTTTAGGCAACCCAATAGAATAAAATTATGCCCTTAAGCTAAAATTATTTTGTATAAATTTTTTGCAAGTCCATGGTGGTTGGTTCCCAAGATTCGGTCCGGCCGAACTTAGCATACTTTTTTCTTTTTTTTTTTGTTCTATCCCACTGTGCGATATCCAAAGTTTTGAGTTTATTTATATTGCCTGTTTATTTAAACAATTATTTTTGCTTACTTAATAATTATAAAAGGTATCAGTATAGTCCAATAAAGTGGTTCCAAAAGCATTTACTTTCATTTGAATGAAATTGTAGCCAACGCCTCCAGCGGTAACAAGGCAATTAACATTTGTTGTGGTAACAGTGAAGTTAATCTCGGCATATGCTATGGTAGGTCCTTGACCATTCGGAGGGCAATTCAAAGTCAATTCCACATTGTGGGGTGTTGCCCAGGTAGTGCGATCATGTCCAGCACAGGTAACACGGGCTGAAATGCATTTTTGCTTGTCATTACAAAGAAATCATATTTTCTTTAATAAAAATTTTACCTGTTTTTCCAGGACCCACAGTGCATCTAAAGGAATATGCAGTATCACCCACACTTCTTTGTTGGCTCTCTACCAGTGTGAGATTAGCAACATCTTTAGGTACCACTTCAACTGCTTTTATATCACCATTGGCTTCAATATATCCTATGCCGGCCAGCAAGGTGATGATGAGGATTTTGTAGATGGACAACATGTTGCACTGCTGACTACTAGCTTGTGTATGTCTCTATTTGGTGGCTGTCATTTTATTTATACCCAAACCAGACTCTTTGTTGTGTTTGATTTTTCAGGCCTGATAGTAACTTTTTGTAATAGCTACCTATTTGCCAAGGTTTGTTTTGGAAACAAATGTAAAATTAATACCCATTATTACTTTTTCCAGGAATATTTTTGCTGTCTTTGAGAACAAAGCAATAATATGAGTGTTATCTTTTTCGACATTTTCCAGTTAATTTAATTTTATCATTTATATATACTTAAAAATAAAACCAATACGATTTGAAAACGATTACCATTGAAAGATATGGTTGAGAAGGCCACTCCACTTTTTATAATAATAATAAACACCTATTTTTGAAATGCTTTCTTTTGAAATCACATCTAACAAAAGGAATAAATAGAAGAACCAATAACGGTCAGTGGTATCAGTAATTGATAAACAAACGATTCATAGATTTTAATGTTGGATTTTCCAAAAAGCTTTTAAGAATATAAGGAAAACCAGTAAGGAAGGCCAAAAGTCAGGCGGTGCCGATTGTACAATACCCTACTACACCTACCCTATAGGTACAATGTGGGAGACATATCCAATTGTGAACCAATTTTTATGGATCTCGGCGAGCAAATATGTTCAAACTGTAATAAATACGGTTAACAAATGACAATATTATTGCAGATTGCTCAAAATCTGATGAACATATATGTATAGGAGCTATGTCTAAATCTGAACCGATTTCGGACAAACTTCTCAGATAATGTGGTAGTCGTCGGGAAGTTTTTGGAAGATTGGTTAATAAATGCGCATGCAATGGTTCTAGGAGTGAAAATCGGACGATATATATATGAGAGCTATATCTAAATCTGAGCCGATTTCTATGAAATTCACCAGTAATGTCGAGAGTCATCACCAAGAATCATTCATGCCAAATTTCGAGAGAATCGGTTAATAAATGACCATTTTATTGCATTATTTCTGCAAATCGGACGAACATATATATGGGAGCTATATCCAAATCTGAACCGATTTCAAGCAAACTTCTCGGATATTGTGGTAGTCGACCAGGAAGGTGTTGTACAAAATTTTGGGAAGATTGGTCAATAAATGCGCTTGCAATGGCTCTAGGAGTGAAAATCGAGCTATATATATATATATATATATATATATATGTGAGAGCTTTATGTAAATCTGAACCGATTTCTATGAAATTCACCAGTAATGTCGAGAGTCATCATCAAGAATCTTTCATGCCAAATTTCGAGAGAATCGGTTAATAAATGACCATTTTATTGCATTATTTCTGCAAATCGGACGAACATATATATGGGAGCTATATCCAAATCTGAACTGATTTCAAGCAATCTTCTCAAATATTGTAGTAGTCGTAGAGGAAGGTGTTGTACAAAATTTTGGGAAGATTGGTCAATAAATGCGCTTGCAATGGTTCTAGGAGTGAAAATCGGGCTATATGTATATATGAGAGCTATATGTAAATCTGAACCGATTTCTATGAAATTCACCAGTAATGTCGAGATTCATAAGAAAATCCTTCATGCCAAATTTCGAGAGAATCGGTTAATAAATGACCATTTTATTGCATTATTTCTGCAAATCGGACGAACTTATATATGGGAGCTATATCCAAATATGAACCGACTTCAAGCAAACTTCTCAGATATTGTGGTAGTCGTCGAGGAAGGTGTTGTACAAAATTTTGGAAAGATTGGTCAATAAATGCGCTTGCAATGGCTCTAGGAGTGAAAATTGGGCGATAGATATATGGGAGCTATATGTAAATCTGAACCGATCTCTATAAAATTCATCAATAATGTCGAGAGTCATATGAAAATCCTTCCTGCCAAATTTCGAAAGAATCGGTCAACAAATTACCTTTTTATTGCATTATTATTGCAAAATTTCAATAGGCTGAAAAACATGACTGTACTAAATTTGAAGACGATCGGGTGAAAATTGCGACCTGTAGCTTGTACACAAATTAACATGGGCAGACGGACAGACATACGGAAGGACAGACAGACGGACCGACAGACAGACTGACGGACGGTCAGATAGACGGACGGACAGACAGACAGACACACGGATATAGCTAAATCGAATCAGAAAGTGATTCTGAGTCGATCGGTATGGTTATCAATGGGTCTTTCACTCTTCCTTTTGGGTGTTACAAACAAATGCACTAAGTTATAATACCCTGTACCATAGTAGTTGGGTAGGGTATAATAATACCCTGCACCATAGCAGTGGTGTAAGGTATAATAAGGATAACACGGAGAAACAAACGAATAGTAACAAGTGAAAGCGTGCTAAGTTCGACCGGGCCGCCACCATGAGTTCAGCTAAAAATTTATACAAAATAAATGTAGTTGAAGGGCATAATTTTATTCTGCATACCAAACTTCGGTTAAACTAGCAAAAATTAAAGCTTCCTGGAACCAAACAAGGATGAACGAGAGATCGGTTTATATGGGAGCTATATGAAGTTATAGACCGATTTGGACTGTAATTGGCACAATTATTGGTAGTCGTATCAGAACATTGCATGCAAAATTTCACCCAAATCTGACAAAAATTGCGTCTTCCAGGGGCTCAAGAAGTCAAATCGGGAGATTTGTTGATATGGGAGCCATATCAGATTCTTCATCAATATGGACCGTACTTGGCACAGTTGTTGAAAGTCATAACAAAAGACTATGTGCAATATTCGGTTTATATGGGAGCTATATCCTAATCTTAACCGATATGGCCCATTGGCCTAATTCCCAACGAGCTACATCAATACTAAGTATCTGTTCAAAGTTTCAAGCGGCTAGCTTAACATATTTTGACCGCTATCGTGATTTCGACAGACGGACATCGAGACGATCAAAAATATATATACTTTATAGGGTCTTCGATGTATATTTCGAGGTGTTTCAAATGGAATGACTAGATTGGTATAGTGGGTATAAAAAAGTCAAAGATCAGAAGGGCCGAATCTTGTGCACCCACCACCATGAACCCTGCTAAAAATTTGCCTTATTGACTGAAATCGGAAATTGGTATCGGTTGCTATGGTCTCAAGAAGTCATATCGGGGAATCGGTATTTAAGGGGCCTATATCAGTATATAGACCGATTCGGACCAGGGATGCTGGAAGTCATAGCAAAAGCCTTTGTTCCACATTTCAGTTATATTAGGCGAAAATTGAGCCTCAAGGAGTTCCAGTAATCAAATCCGGGCATCGGTTTATAAGGGAGCTTTATTAGCATAAAGGCCAATTCGGATCATACTTTCAATCGGTGTTGAAAACCATAGCAAAAGTCTTTGTGTCAAACTTCATCAAAATTAGATGAAAATTGATGCTTCTAGGAAATCAAGAAGTCAAATGCGGGAATAGGTTAACATGGGGAAACGCCAGATTATTAACCGAGTCGAAGCATACTCGACAATAAGTCCTTGTGTATGTTTCAGCCAAATCGATTGAAAACTAAGGCTTATATGGGCTCAAGAAGTAAAATCCGGTACTCGTTTTATGTGGGCGCTATATCAGTTTATAGACCGATTCGGATCATGCTGGACATTGATATTCGAAATCAGAACGGACGTGTTTGTGCCAAGTTTCAAACAAATCGAACGAAAACTGAAACTTCTAGGGTTTAAGAAGCCAAATCCGGAGATCGGTTTGTATGGGGGCTACATCAGTCTATAGACCGTTTGAGATCGTACTCGGCACTGAAGTTAGAACCCAGGTTTTAATATTAAATTTCAGCCAAATCCAATGAAAATTGAGGTCTTTAAGGGCTCAACAAGTCAAAACTGGGGATCGGTTTATATGACGGCTATATCCAAATCTAAACCGATATGGCCCATTTGCAATTCCTAACGACCTACATCGATAAAACATATCTGGGCAAAATTTCAAGCGGATTTCTTAATTTGTTCGACCGCCGGACGGACATAGCTACATCGACTCAGAATGTCAGGAAGATCAAATGCAGATGCAAATTTTGCCCATGAATATTCCACTAAGGAACACATATCGATGAGTGCAGTTCGATTCAAGTTTAAACTCAATGATAAGGGGCCTCCTTTTTATAGCCGAGTCCGAACGGCAACACCTCTTTGGAAAGAAGTTTTACATGGTAAAGTACTCACAAATGTTGTGGTAGAATGATGAATGACTATACTGTTCAAATCTGCGTGTAGATGATATTGGCTACGTGGTACACGACTTGTTCGAGCGGATGACATCGGCCTTTGTGTCAGCCTGTCCACTTAGAACACAGAAGAAGAAGAAGGATAAGAGGTGGTGGAATAATGATCGAAAAGTACCTAGAAAGGATGCTAGGCGGGCATTTAATGCGGCAAGAGGAAGTGGTATAATCGAACCCTGGGAAAATTATAAGGAAAGGCTCAGGGCATACAAGAAGGAGGTTAGAAAATTCAAACGTGAGGATTTTGTCAGATTCATTGAGGAACTCTCTAATATAAAAGAGACTTCCAGACTGCGGAACGTAATCGCGAAGGATAATCCGTACATCGGAAACTTACAGAGGCAAAGTGGGGAGTGGCCGTCCACGGGACACCCTGTCACATTTGCTGGAGACAAATTTTTCGGACTGCAGGGAATATACGGACGCGGAGGACGATGGCGACAGACTGGGACTCATGAGAGTGTGTACTGGGTACAAAAAACTTTTGGATCATTTAAGTCCCCTGGGCCGGACGGCATTTATTGAAGATGCTACAGGAAGCTTTCGACCATTTATGTGAGGAATATGTACGAGTGTTCAGAGCATGTATTAGGTTTGCCAATGTTCCCCGATTCTGGAGGAGAGTTAAGGTAGTTTTTATACCGAAGGCGGCAAAGCTGCAACACAGTTAAGCGAAGGATTTTAGGCCGTTTAGTCTCTTCTCTTTTCTTGTCAAGACGCTGGAGAGGATCTTGGACCTTCATATCAGAAAACAGTTGGGAACATCTTACTTCACTCGCTGTCAGCATGCCTATATAAGAGGTAGATTCCTGGACTCTGCATTACATCAGGTGGTATATCATATTAAGAGACATATCGATTACAAGGACTACATTCTGGCGGCGTTTTAGGATATAATTGAAGCGGCGCTTAGCGGTGCGGGTGTGGGGAATTGTGTGATTGCTTGGATAATGAATATGCTATGGGGCAGGGAGATAGCGGCCAGTATTGGTGTCCAGACGGTGAATCCCTCAGGGAAGGGTAATATCATCGCTGCTCTGGATCCTCGTGATGGACGATCTTCTTGTTAGATTGGAGATATTGGGTGTTAAAATCTGTGCGTACGCGGACGATCTGGTTATTCTCGCCACAGGGAAATTTTTGAACACACATTTGGAAGGGGGCACTTAGATTTACTGCTATATGGACGACGGATCGCGGCCTGGGTGTGAATATGCGGAAGACGGAACTAGTTCTGCTTACACGTAGGCGAAAGATACCGGGCTTCAGGCTACCCATTCTATGGGGGTTGACTTTAAATTTAACGCAGTCGGTGAAGTTTTTAGAGGTGATTTTGGATAGCAGACTGGATTGGAGAACTTGGAGTCAAAGATTAGAAAGGTTTTCGCGATATTATACTTCTGTCAGAAGCTCGTGGAGAGTAAGTGGGGTTTAAGGCCCAGGCTAATGCATTGGTTATTCTCGATGATGGTGCGGTCAGTCATGGCCTGTGGCCGCCACTTTTGGTGGCCGGTGACGGATTTTAAGTCTCATGTCAGTAACCTTTACAAGATGAATAGGTTGGCTTTGAGATTTGTTGCTGAGGCTATAGGAACCACTGCGACTGGGTCATTAGAGGTGATGATCGGAATTCAGACTTATTTCTAAGGGAGACAGCGGAGAGGACTCTTCTCAGATTATTGGACTTGGATTGATTTGTGGGTCACCGACGAGACACACGCGTTTATTGGATAGCACCTGTGCCGTCTCTCAAACGGACTTCCAGATAGGAATAGATGTGGTGGATAAGGGACTGCAAGTAAAATTACCTACCCTGGCGGAATGGCAGAAAGGGCGGGTTAGATTTTCTGACATTAATCTTTTTACAGATGTATCGAAGATGGGGATGGAGCAGGCTGTGCTATCTATTACCGTGAACTCGATATCAACGTCTCCTTACGGATGAGAGATGATTGCAGCATTTTTCAGGCGCAGAGGTGTATGCGATGGTTGCAGCAGCGGAGCTTATAAAGGGTGATTTTTTTGAGGTTAGGATTTTCATGCATTAGTATTTGACAGATCACGTGGGATTTCAGACATGGTGTCAAAGAGAAAGATGCTCAGTATGCTTTGACATTTCATCATGAATAGACTTACTAACGAGCAACGCTTGCAAATCATTGAATTTTATTACCAAAATCAGTGTTCGGTTCGAAATGTGTTCATTCATGTGTTCAGCGATGAGGCTCATTTCTGGTTGAATGGCTACGTAAATAAGCAAAATTGCCGCATTTGGAGTGAAGAGCAACCAGAAGCCGTTCAAGAACTGCCCATGCATCCCGAAAAATGCACTGTTTGGTGTGGTTTGTGCGCTGGTGGAATCATTGGACCGTATTTTTTCAAAGATGCTGTTGGACGCAACGTTACGGTGAATGAACACATTTCGAACCGAACACTGATTTTGGTAATAAAATTCAATGATTTGCAAGCGTTGCTCGTTAGTAAGTCTATTCATGATGAAATGTCAAAGCATACTGAGCATCTTTCTCTTTGACACCATGTCTGAAATCCCACGTGATCTGTCAAATACTAATGCATGAAAATCCTAACCTCAAAAAAATCACCCTTTATTATCTGTGGATACCGACCGATATGAAATTCACATTTTCAGTGACAGTCAGGCAACGTTGAAGATGCCAAATAAATCGTGAGTGAGATCCAAGGTCCTGGGCCTCTGTCGGGAGTTGCTGATGCGTCTACAGGAATACCATACTATAACCTTAAGCTGGGTGCCGGGGCACAAGGATATAGAGGGAAGGAGGGCAGATGTACTGGCTAAGTCTGGAGTGAACCTCCCCCTTGTGTGGGTATTGGAGGTGTATTTCTTTTCCGATTTTGTAGTAATGTTATTTAAGGTCTACCCTGTAGTTGAAGTGTATTCATTATCATGTCTTCTTGAAAGCAATAATGACCATTAATCGATTGGTACGACAACGCTATTGGTTTGATTACCTGGAGCACTCGATAAGTGGGCTGCCATATCAGTATGTAGGCAATATCGCTCATCGCACCTATACGTCAGCAACCAATAATCAATAAGTTGAGATACTCGCTCCTATAAAGGGGTAACAAACTAATGAACATAAAGAACAGAATTAGTTCTCGCCAAACTCTCCAACGAAACGCAACCGAAAATTGTTAAGGCAACTGCCAAACGGAACGTTGCGCGTGTGAAATCAACAACAAGTGTTAAGTGATAAGAAGAAATCAATGAAAAGTATATAAAAAATCAATCAAAAAATCATTATCTTTTGCTAAATATGAAAAATATCAGAAAAAGATTAGCATTATGATGAAATTACCCAAAATGTGTTTAATCAAATCGACAATTGTCTTAATAGTCTGTTTGAGTTCTATGGTGAATGGTGACAAAGTGAAAACTGTCAGTTTAAATAGTTGGAATTTAAGCAATGAAAACAAAAGTGAGTTCTGCGGGGCAATAATTTATTCATATCAGTGCTAAGTACACAGGGCATTGCATCGATAATTCACTTTGATGCAATAATGAATAATGGTTGTTTATGATAAACATAAAAAATATAAATATTTATAGTGTATTAATTTGTCATATTCAATTATAAATCAAAATCCTTTGTGTACACATAGTAAATATCTCAATGCCAATTTCATTGATAACATTAATAAATTGCAGTGCATTATAAATCATTTCAATTAACCCATTGAGGGGTTTGAGGTTTTTGCTAAATCAATATGAAATTTTGAAAGAAATCCAATCGAGTTGGAAGCGGGCAATTTAAAACAAACGGTGGAGGCCACCGTGGCGCAGAGTTTAGCATGTCCGCCAATGACGCTAAACGCCTGGGTTCGAATTCTGGCGAGACCATCCGAAAAAATTTTGCAGCGGTGGTTTTCCCCTCCTAATGTTGGCAACATTTGCGAGGTACTATGCCATGTAAAACTTCTCTTCAAAGAGGTGTCGCACGGCGGCATGTCGTTCGGACTCGTCTATAAAAAGGAGGCCTCTTATCATTGAGCTTAAACTTGAATCATTGATGTGTGAGAAGTTTGCCCCTGTTCCTTAGTGGAATGTTCATGGCCAAAATTTGCATTTGCAATTTAAAACAAGTCAAAAGGCGTTAAGTTTGGCTGGGCCGAACTTTGGATACCCACCACCTCTGGTATATATGTAAACCATCTTTCCTCATAATCCGGTGAAAAATGCATAATTTATGCCTGTATGGCAGCTACATCGAAATGGGGTCCAATGTGGACCTAAATCGGCACGGAATTTGAGTGGTTTAATAAGTACAAGTCATTGTTCAATTTTGTAGAACAAAATATTGGTCTTTTTGGTAGCTATTGTATATCGAAATATAGACCGATCTGAACCATATACTACATGGATGTCGGAAAGCTTAACATAAGTCACGGTGTCAAACTTCAGCGAAATCGGATTATAAATGCACTTTTTATGTCACCTAGACTTTACTTCAAAAGATCATTCTTTATGGAAGCTATATCCAAATCTGAACCGATCTAGCCCAAATTGAAGAGGGATGTTGAAGAGCTTAACACAATTCATTGTCCCAAATTTCGGCCAACTCGGATACTAAATGCGTTTTTTATGGGCCCAAGACCTTAAATCGACAGATCGGTCTATATGGCAGCTAAATTCAAATCTGAACAAATCTGCGCCAAACTAAGGGAGGATGTCGAAGGCCCTGACATAACTCACTGTGTCAATTTTTCGGCAATCAGACAATAAATTCGCCTTTTATGGGGCAAAAACATTACACCGAGATGTCGGTCTATATGTAAACTCTATATATATCCAACTCTGGTCCGATCTGGGCCAAATTGCAGAACTATGTCAAAGGTCTAAACATAACTCACTGTCCCAAATTTCAGCAAAACCGGACTATAAACGAGCCTTTTATGCGCCCAAAACCTTAAATCGGGAGATCGATCTATATCACAGCTATATCCAACTCTGGACCGATCTGGGCCAAATTGAAAAAGAATGTCGCCTGGCCTAACACAAC
This sequence comes from Stomoxys calcitrans, assembly GCF_963082655.1. Taxonomy (NCBI): domain Eukaryota; kingdom Metazoa; phylum Arthropoda; class Insecta; order Diptera; family Muscidae; genus Stomoxys; species Stomoxys calcitrans. Next base: position 32,692,619 of record NC_081553.1, on the reverse strand, counting down.
TCACTGTCCTAAATTTCAGGAAAATCGGATAATAATATGGGGCTCTTATGAGCCTAAGACCCTCAATCGGCTGATCGGTCTATATGGGGGCTATATCAAGATAAAGTACGATATAGCCCATCTTCGAACTTAACCTGCTTATGAACAAAAAAAGAATCTGTGCAAAGTTTCAGCTCAATATCTCTATTTGTAGAGGCTTTAGCGTGATTTCAACAGACAGACGGACGGACATGGCTATTTCGTCTTAGATTTTTATGCTGATCAGAAATATATATGCTTTATAGGATCCGAAATAAATATTTCGATGAATATATCCCCAACCTTCGGTGCTGGGTATAATTAAGAAAATGAAGGTTATTGTTTCAAAAAGAATGGCAGACATTCTGTCAGTGGTAAATTACACTTCTACCGTACCACACATGATTTAGTTCATCTGTTGGAAGTTGTATTGATGGCTTCGAACGCTAAGACAACGGCAATAGCTCACGCTGTTGCTCCGTGTGCCTAGGTTCGAATCCTGGTCGGTCTCTGCCGAATTTTTAATTTTTCAAGTTTTTTGCCTGTTAGGGCGAGATCATTTACAATTTTTGTTTGTTTCTCTTTCGAGACGAGCTCAATGATCGGAGATGCATATGGAAAAGGAAAGCCAAAGATAGCAATATACACCAACCACTATGGACGGACAGACGGATTGACGGACAGACACACGGACATTGTTAAATCGTCTTAGAATTTTCCGACGATCCAAAATATATATACTTTGTAGGGTCGGAAATTGATATTTCGATGTGTTGCAAACGGAATGACTAAATGAATATACCCCTATCCTATGGTGGTGGGAATAAAAACAAAGCAAGAGCCATTGGGTTACGTGCAAAACTATTTAAGACAGAGTGTACTGTGCGAGACATTAAAATCTAAAGTCAACGGTAGAACGGAAATAACGAGTAATTCTACTGCCTTGGGCAGACAATTCTAGTTGGTAACAACAACCTTGATATAGTCCTTAGTTATACCCTACACCACCACTGAGGTATAGGGTATTATAACGTAGTGAATTTGTCTGTAACACCCAGAAGGAAGAAAGATAGACCCATTGATATGTATACAGATCGACTCAGAATCACTTTCTGATTCGATTTAGCTATGTCCGTCTGTCCATGTTAATATATATATAAAGTACAGGTCGCACTTTTCATCCCATCGTCTTAAATTTTGGTACGGTCATGTTCTTTGGTCTAGAGACGAAGTCTATTGAAATTGGAAGAAATCGGTTCAGGTTTGGATATAGCTCCTATATATATATGTTCGTCCAATTTGCAGTAATAATGCAATTAAATGGTCATTTGTTAACCGATTCTCTCGAAATTTGGCAGAAGGGATTTTCTTACGTCGAGAGTCGTCATTACAATCGTCAATATTGCCAAATTTTTGCGCAACGCTTTCCTCGACGATTACCACATTATCTGAGAAGTTTGCTAGAAATCCGTTCAATGTTAGATATAGCTTCCATACATAAGTTCGTCAGATTTTGGGTAATTTGCATTAATGTAGTCATTTATCAACCGTAGTTATTACAGTTTGAGCATGCAAATTCAAATTTTGCCTATGAAAATTCCACTGGGGAACAGGGACAAACTTCTCACATATCAATGAGGGCAGTCAAGTTTAACTTCAATGAGAAGTTGCCTCCTTTTGTGCGAATATTAATCCACCCCATGCATGGGTAAATGTCCATTGTGGCATGCCACCAAAGTCAGTAATTGGCTTGTTTTGCGCTCTAAATATTGATTGCCCAAAAAGTAATTGCGGATTTTTCATATAGTCGGAGTTGACAAATTTTTTCACAGCTTGTGACTCTGTAATTGCATTCTTTCTTCTGTCAGTTATCAGCTGTTACTTTTAGCTTGCTTTAGAAAAAAAGTGTAAAAAAAGTACATTTGATTAAAGTTCATTCTAAGTTTTATAAAAAATGCATTTACTTTCTTTTAAAAAATCCGCAATTACTTTTTGGGCAACCCAATAATAACAAGTAAAAAGACGTTAAGTTCTTTGGATACCCACCACCTCGGGTATATATGTAAACCACCTTTCATCAACATCCGGTGAAAATTTCATACCTTATGTCCCATAGCAGTTATAACGAAATATGTTCCGATTTGGACCAAATTCTAATAAGTACAAGTCATTGTTCAATTGTGTATAACAAAATATTGGTCTTTTTAGTAGCTATTGTATATATAAAAATAAACCGATCTGAACCATATACAACATGGATGTCGAAAAGCCCAACATAAGTCACTGTGTCAAATTTCAGTGAAACCGGATTTAAATCGAGATATCAGTCTATATGGGAGCTATATGCAAATTGGAGAAATATGTGAAGGGGCTTAACTTAACTCTCTGTCCCAAATTTCGGCCACATCGGACAATAAATGCGCCTTTTATGAGTTCAAAAAAACTAAATCGACAGATCGGTTTATATTGCAGCTGAATACAAATCAGGACCGATCTGGGCCAAATTGAAGAAGGATGTCGAAGAGTTTAACACAACTCACTGTCCCAAATTTCGGCGACATCGGACAATAAATGCGCCTTTTATGGCCACAAACCCTAAAACCGAGAGATCGGTCTATTTAGCAGCTATATCCATATCTGAACCGATCTGGGCCATATTGCACAAGTATGTCAAGGGGCTTAACTTAACTCACTCTCTTAAATTTCGGCGACATCAGACAATAAATGGGCCTTTTATGGGCCCAAAATCTTAAATCGAGGGATTGGTCTATATGGCAGCTATATCCGAATCTGATCCGATCAGGGCCAAATTGAAGAAAGATGTCGTAGGGCTTAAGACAACTCACTGTCCCAAATATCAGCAAAATCGGATAATAAATGTGGCTTTTATGGGCCTTAGACACTACATCGGAGGATCGGTCTATATGGCAGGTATATCCAAATCTGGACCGATCTGGGCCAAATTAACGAAGAACGTGTCGAAGGGCCTAACGCAACTAACTGTCCCAAATTTTAGCAAAATCGGATAATAAATGTGGCTTTTATGGGCCTAAGACCCTAAATCGGAGGATCGGTCTATATGGCAGCTATATCCAAATTTGGACCGATCTCAGCCAAATTGACGAAGGACTTCGAGGGGCCTAACACAACTCACTGTCCCAAATTTCAGCAAAATCGGATAATAAATGTGGCTTTTATTGGCCTTAGACCCTAAATCGACGGATCGGTCTATATGGAGGCTATATCAAGATATAATCCGATATAGCCCATCTTCGAACTTAATCTGCTTATGGATAAAAAAAGAATCTGTGCAAAGTTTCAGATCAATATCTCTATTTTTAAAGACTGTAGCATGATTTCAACAGACAGACGGACAGACGGACGGACATGTCTAGATCGTCTTAGATTTTTACGCTGATCAAGAATGTATATACTTTATAGGGTCGGAAATGGATATTTCGTTGTGTTGCAAACGTAATGACAAAATGAATATACCCCCATCCTCCGGTTGTGGGTATAAAAAGTAACCTCGAAAACAAATTTTAAGTTAGGAATTTTTGTGCTACTTACAAGTCCTCAATTATTTTTCAGACCACGCCCCTTAGCTGGTTTATATCTGGTGTTATTTCCCCACCTAAGTACCAGTGGCCTTTAGCCACGTAAGCCGGGCAATTACATGGGAAATGCTCCAATCTATCATCATCTTCCTCACATGCCTACACATTCTGTCACTTGCCGCACCGATTTCGCATAAATGAGCTCGTAGTCCTACGTGCCCTGTTATGATACCGAAAGCTTTACTGAGCTCCTGCTAACTTCCTTTCAGTAATGGCCTTGTCTTCCCACAATCCGAATTTTTTCAAAGGATTTTCGTCATCCTAACGACTGTTTCGCTATTCCACAGAGCGTGGGCTTTCATAGTCCATGCTCTTAACTCGGACTGCTTCAACCCAAAAGGTTTCGGGCTAACCAATTTAATAGACGGTGGTCCTCTGGCCATCACTGTTAATTCATCTGCTTTTTCATTTCCCCTTACTCCGCTATTGCGGAGGATGACACGATCTGCTATGACGGACAACCAACGATACGGATCGTGCCATCCTCAGAGAAGGAGCTAGCCTCCTTCGTACACTCCAAGACTGTTCGTGACCTTACCGTCCTGGTAGTTATTGCCCTTATAGCCAGTTTACTGTCCGTAAAGATGTTAACACATTTTTAGCTCCCCACCAACCCAAGCATTTCGTGATCGTCTGGATCATATCTTCAGTATAAAATATATCTCAGTCCCTGGGCTCTCGATGTAGACCCCCAGGCCCACTCTGTCCTCTAGCTTTGAGCCATCCGTGTAACATAATCCTCCAGATGGCAATACTAGGGTTTCGTCAATCCAAGACAGCTGCCGCTGGCAACAGTGTCTCGCACCCGACCTCAAGTGCCGTTTCAGGTATCCGATCGGAAAGATCCCTTGCCTCCTAGTCATATATTTCATTTGTCTATTCAAATAAGTGTCAATGACGCCTGCTTGCGAACTGTTGGAATTCGTAACTTTCCTTAACCCATGAGGGTGTCAAATACTCGACCTATATTCATCTCAGTTGAAACAATTCCCTGACTCATTTGTCATCGCAGTCTGAAAGATTTTTGTGTTGTGATACTGCACACAAGGTAAACACAATGCGAGTATCTAATCAATGCCAATTGCGAGTGTTTAATACCAATTGTGATGGTTTCTGTTTTTTGTCTCAAGATAAGATAACACCTAACTGGCTGCTACTTCCCACATTTTTTGTTTGTTTTTCATTATACACCCGTTTTTTACCCATCACCTTGGCACAGGGAGTATATTCATTTAGTCATTCCGTTTGCAAAACTCTGGGTTGAAAATGTTTATTGAACAAGCCTACAAAATATATATATATTCCTGATTGTCGTGAAATTCTAAGAAAACTTATCGATATCCGTGTGTCTGCCCGTCCGTTCGTCAGTTGTAATCAAGCTATAGCCTTCAACAAGTTAAAGTGTGCTAAGTTCGGCCGGACCGAATCCTATATACCCTCCACCATGGTTCGCATTTGTCAAGTTCTTTGAAGTACTTATTCAAATATATATATGAGCTATATCAAGTTATTGACCAATACGGACCGTACTTGTACAAGTCATACAAAAATATCACTTCCAAAATTTCAGACAAATCGAGTAATAATTGCGCCTCCTAGAGGCTCAGAAAGTCAAATTGGGAGATCGGTTTATATGGCAGCTGTATCAGGATATGGACTGATTTAATCCATACTTATCTCAGATGTTGAAAGTCATAACGGATTTCCTTATGCAAAATTTCAGCCAAATCGGATAAGAATTGCGCCCTCAAGAAGCTCAAAAGTTTAATTAGGAGATCGGTTTATGTGGCAGCTATATCAGGCTTTGAACTGATTTAGACCATACTTGGCACAGTTGTTGGAAGTTTTAACAAAACACCTCATGCAAAATTTAAGCCAAATCCGATAAGAATTGCGCCCTCTAGAAGCTCAAGAAGTCAAGACCCAGTATCGGTTTATATGGCAGCTATATCAGGCTATGGACTGATTTAAATCATACTAGGCACAGTTGTTGGATATGCAAAAATTTCAGCCAAATCGGATAAAAATTGCGCCCTCTAGAAGCTCAAGAAGCCACCAACCAAGATCGGCTTATATGGCATCTATATCAAAACATGGACCGATATGGCCCATTTTCAATCCCAACTGACCTATACTGATGAGAAGTATTTGTGCAAAATTTCAAGCGCCTAGCTTTACTCCTTCGAAAATTAGCGTGCTTACGACAGACGGACGGACGGACCGTACTTGGCGCCGTTGTTGAGTCTTAATCATAAAAATCGCGGCTTGTATGGACTCAAGAAGTCGAATGGGGTGATCGATTTATATGGGAGCTATATCAGGTTCTTGACCGATTTGGACCGTACTTGGCTCCATTATTGGGAGTCATATATAAAATTTCAGCCAAATCGAATGAAAATTGCGGCTTCCAGGGCCCCAAGAAGTTAAATCGGGAGATCGGTTTCTATGAGAGCTATATCAGGTTCTTGACCGATTATATGGGAGCTATATCAGGTTCTTGACCGATTTGGACCGTATTTGGCTCCATTATTGGGAGTCATATATAAAATTACAGCCAAATCGGATGAAAATTGCGGCATCCAGGGCCCCAAGAAGTAAAATCGGGAGATCGGTTTCTATGAGAGCTATATCATGTTCTTGACAGATTATATGGGAGCTATACCAGGTTCTTGACCGATTTAAACCGTACTTGGCACTGTTGTTGGAGGTCAAAATAGAACACTTTGTGTAAAATTTCAGCCAAATCGGACGAAAATTGCGGTTTCCGGGGACTCAGCAAGTCAAAACGGGAGATCGGTTTATATGGAAGCTATACCAGGTTCTTGACCGATTTGGACCGTACTTGGCTTTATTGATGGGAGTCATAACAGAATACTATGTGCGAAATTTCTGCCAAATCGGATGAAGATTGCGGCATGTTGGCTTAAGTCGGGATATCAGTTGATATGAGAGCTATATCAGGTTCTTGACCGATTATATGGGAGCTATACTAGGTTCTTGACCGATTTGAACCGTACTTGGCTCCATTGTTGGGAGTCATATGTGCGAAATTTCAGCCAAATCGAACAAAAATTGCGGCATGTTAGGGCTTAAGAAGTCAAATCGGAAGATCAGTTTATATGAGAGCTATATCAGGTTCTTGACCAATTTGGCACAGTGTTTGCAGAACACTATGTGCAAAATTTCAAACATATCAGACAAAAATTGTGGCTTTCATGGGCTCATGAAGTCAAATCGGGAGATCGGTTTATATGGGAGCTATATCCAAATCGGAACCGATATGATCGATTTTCAATCCCTAACATTCAGACCTATATCGATATTATGTATCTGTGCAAAATTTCATGCGTCTAGCTCTACGCGTTCGATCGCTATAGTGAATTACGGACGGACGGACATGGCTAATTCGAATCAGAATTTCTAGACGATCAAGAACATATATACCTAATTGGGTCCTAGATCAATATTTCGAGGTATTACAAATGGAATGTCTAGATTAGTATACCCCCATCTTATGGTGGTGGATATAAAAAAATCACCGTTACTAACCGATTTCAGTAAAATTTGGAATAGTGAGTTGCACTAAGACCCGAGTGAATCGACCCGAATATAGATCACGTTAAGATATATAAAGCTGATTTTATAATACGATATCGCTCCTTGTTTATTCCGAAACCAATCCAATTAGCTCCTTAGTTGGATATGGATTTAATAGAAAGTTGCAATGAAATATTCATAGTGGTGGGTATGCAAAGTTCGACCCGGCAGAACTTAACGCGTTTTTACACCCTCCATCATAGAACGGGGGTATACTAATTTCGTCATTCTGTTTGTATCACCTCGAAATATGCATCTGAGACCCCACAAAAGTATATATATACTTGATGGGGTTTCAGTCAGATTGGGGTCACTTGACCGTCCGTCCGTCGAAAGCACGCTATCTTTCGAAGGAGTTAAACTAGCCGCTTGAAATTTTGAACAAATATTTTTTATTAGTGTAGATCAGTTGGGACTGTAAATGGGCCATATCGGTCCATGTTTTGATAGTGATGCCATATAAACCGATCTTGGGTCTTGACTTCTTGAGCCTCTAGAGGGCGCAATTCTTATCCGATTGGAATGAAATTTTGCGACGTGTTTCGCTATGGCTTCCAAGTGTGGTTCCAATCGGTTCATAACCTGAAAAAGCTGCCATATAAACCGATTCTTGAGCCTCTAGAGGGCGCAATTCTAGTTCGATTTGACTGAAATTTTGCACATGTTCTCCCAACATCAGCGCTAAGTATGGTTTAAATCGGTCCATGTTTTGATATAGCTGCCATATAAACCGATCTTGGGTCTTGACTTCTTGAGCCTCTAGAGAGCGCAATTTTTGTCCGATTTTACTGAAATTTAGTACGAAGTGTTTTGGTATATTTTCCAATAACTGTGTTAAGTATGATTCAAATCGGTTCATAAACTGATACAGCTGCCATATAAACCGATCTTGGGTCTTGACTTCATGAGCCTCTAGAGCGCGCAATTCTAGTTCAATTTGACTGAAATTTTGCACGTGTTCTTTTGGTATCACTCCAAACAACTGCGCTAAGTATGGTTTAAATCGGTCCTTGTTTTGATATAGCTGCCATATAAGCCGATCTTGGATCTTGACTTCTTGAGCCTCTAGAGGGCGCATTTTTTGTCCGATTTTATTGAAATTTAGTACGAAGTGTTTTGGTATCTTTTCCAATAACTGTATTAAGTATGATTCAAATCGGTTCATAACCTGATACAGCTGTCATACAAACCGATTTTGGATCTTGACTTCTTGAGCCATTAGAGCGTGCAATTCTCATCCGATTTGGCTAAAATTTTGCATAAAGTCTTTTGTTATGACTTCCAATATCTGTATTAAGTATGGTGTAAATCGGTACATAACCTGATATAGCTGCCATATAAACCGATCTGTGATCTTGACTTCTTGAGCCTCTAGAGGGCGCTTTTCATGCGATTTGGAAGAAATTTTGAACAGCGGTTTCTCTCATGACCCTTAACATACGTGTCGAATATGGTCTGAATCGATCAATAGCTTAATACAGCTCCCATATAAACCGATCTCCCGATTTTGCTTCTTGAGCCCCTGCAAGGCGCAATTCTCATCTGAATGGACTGAAATATTACACAATAGCATATTCTTATTCAATATTCTTTGTTTGCCTAAAAAGAGATGCTGCGCATAGAACTCGACAAATGCGATTCATGGTGGAGGGTATATAAGATTCGGCCCGGCCGAACATGGCACGCTCTTACTTGTTATTACTTTTTTTGTCGATATGTTTTATTTGTGTTAGCTGTATGTTTTGTTTATGTGTCATAAATTCTAACAAACAGTTTGAGGGGCAAAAAAAAAAAATATAATAAAATAAACCAAAATCTATTTATAAGTTGCTAAATTGGTTATAAAACTGATTAAATAGTTGGCATGAGATTTCTAATTTATTGCATTCGTTTTAGCGATAATTGTGAGTAACCTTAAGGCTCCCACTGGAGTGTATACAGCTTTAAAAAGCCGTTTTGGCGATATACTGGACTCGAAAAATGACGAAGCTTTGCGATGGATAGCAAATGAGACTTGGACCTTTTCCACAAAATTTAGCGGTAATTGATATGAAGCCTAGTTTTCTTTATGCCCTTAGTATAATAAGAAATCTTTCTTTCAGGCAGTCCTGACAAAAACACCAAGGTCAATCTTACCTTCCATGGCATAGACACCGTGGCCACCATACGCCTGAACAATCGTCTATTAGGCAATACTGATAATATGTTCATACGTTATTCCTACGATATATCATCGCAAATGCAAGTGGATAATGAGTTGGAAGTTGAAATCAAATCTCCTCTTGTGGTGGCCAGAGAAAGAGCAGAGTATTTGATTTCTCAAAATAAATCAGCTCCGCCTCATTGTCCTCATGTAAGGGAGAATGGTGAATGTTATCGCAATATGTTGAGAAAAATGCAGATGAGTTTCGGAGGCGATTGGAATCTGGCAGCGCTCTCTATGGGCATCTGGAAACCTGTAGAGTTGGAGTACTACGAGGTGGCCATTATGAGAGACGTCGATGTGGCCATACGACGCAATGATACTCATTGGACTTTGGATATTCGAGTATTTCTCAGCACGGGAGTGCGGCAGAATTTCTATGGCGAACTAACGTTTATAGCAGCGTGAGTAGTGTAACACACAAAACACTGAAAGTGACTCTGTGATCATTATTGTAAGCCATTATATCAAATGGTTTAGAATAGGCTTCTTTTGAAAGACAAGCCCGCTAATCATTAGCTTATAAAATTCTTACTTGGGGAATATAACATTAGACGTTTTTATACCCTCCACCTATGGGGCTATACTAATTTCGTCAATCTGTTTGTAACTCCTCGAAATATTCGTCTAAGACCCCATAAATTATATATTGGATTGCCCAAAAAATAATTTCGGATTTTTCATAAAGTCGGCGTTGACAATTTTTTCACAGCTTGTGACTCTGTAATTGCATTCTTTCTTCTGTCAGTTATCAGCTGTTACTTTTAGCTTGCTTTAGAAAAAAAGTGTAAAAAAAGTATATTTGATTAAGGTGCATTCTGAGTTTTATTAAAAATGCATTTACTTTCTTTTAAAAAATCCGCAATTACTTTTGGGCAACCCAATATAATCTTGATCGTCATGACATTTTAAGTCGAACTAGCCACGTCCGTCCGTCCGTACCTCCGCCTGTCCCTCCGTCTGTCTGTCGAAAGCACGCTAATTTTCGAAGGAGTAAAGCTAGTGGCTAGAAAATTTCCACAAATATTTCTTATTAGTGTAGTTCGGTTGGGATTGTAAATGGGCTAAATCAGTCCACGTTTTGATATAGCTGCCATATAAACCTATCTAGGATCTTGAATTCTTGAGCCGAGTGCACAATTTGTATCCAATTTGGCTGAAATTTTGCACGAGGTGTTTTATTATGACTTCTAACAACTGTGCTGAATATGGTTGAAATCGGTCCATAACCTGATATAGCTGTCATGTAAACCTATCTGGGGTCTTGACTTCTTGAGCTTGTAGAGTGCGCAATTCCTACCCGATTTGGCTGAAATTTTGCACGACATGTTTTGTTACGACTTCCAACAACTGTGTTAAGAATAGTTCTAATCGGTCCATAATCTGATATAGCTGCCATATAAACCGATCTCGGGTCTTGACATCTTAAGCTTCTACAGGGAGCAATTCCTATCCGATTTGGCTCAAATGTTGCATGAAGTGTTTTGTTATGACTTTCAACAATTGTGTTAAGAATAGTTCAAATCGGTCCATAACCTTATATAGCTGTCATATAAACCGATCTGGGGTCTTGACATCTATAGCCTCTACAGGAAGCAATTCCTATCCGATTTGGCTGATATATTGCATGAAGTGTTTATTTATGACTTCCAACAACTGAATTAAGAATGGTTCAAATCGGTCCATAACCTTATATAGCTGCCATATAAACCGATCTGGAGCCTTGACTTCTTGAGGCACTAGAGGACGCAATTATTATCCGGTTTGGTTGAAATTTTGCATGAGGTGTTTATTTATAACTTTCAACAACTGTACTGAGTATGGTCGAAATCAGTCCATAACCTGATATAGCTGCCATATAAACCGATCTGGAGCCTTGACTTCTTGAGGCACTAGAGGACGCAATTATTATCCGATTTGGCTGAAATTTTGCATGAGGTGTTTATTTACGACTATCAACAACTGTGTTAAGAATATTTCAAATCGGTCCATAACCTGATGTAGCTGCCATATAAACCGACATGGGATCTTGACTTCTTGAGCCTCTAAAGGGCGGAAGTATTAGCCGATTTGGCTGAAATTTTGTACAACGGCTTCTTTCATGACCTTTAATATACGTGTCGAATATGGCATGAACCGGTTTATAGCCTAATACAGCTCCCCTATAAACCGATCTTCCTATTTTGCTTCTTCAGCCCTTAAAGTGCGCAATTCTTACTAGATTTGGGGGAAATTTTACCAAATGACTTCTGCCATGGTCTCCAATATTCAATTCAATTATGGTCCGAAATGAACCATAACTTGATACTGTTCCAATAACATGGCAATTCTTTTATCCTTTGTTTACTTAAAAAGAAATACCGTGACAAGAGCTCGACAAATGCTATCCATGGTGGAGGGTATATAAGATTCGTCCCGGCCGAAATTAGCACGCTTTTACCAGCAAAACCAGCAAAAATTATAGCTTCTAGGAACAGAACAAGGATAAACGGGGGACTGGTTTACTTGGGAGCTATATCAGGTTATAGACTTATTTGGACCGTACTTGGCACAGTATTTGGAAGTCGTAACAGAACACCACATGCAAAATTTTAGCCAAATCGGAAGAAATTGCGGCTTCCAAGGGCTCAAGGGAGATCCGTTTATTTGGAAGTTATATCAGGTTATAGACCAATTTGAAGCGTACTTGGCACAGTTGTTAAAAGTCATTACAAAACACTACGTGCTCAATTTCAGCCAAATCGGACAAAAGTTGCGGCTTGTAAGGGTTCACAAATTCAAATCGACAGACCGGTTTATATAGAAGATATATCAGGTTATACACCGATATTGGCAGCACTTGGCACTGTTGTTGGAAATCACAGCAGAACGACACAGCCAAATTGGACGAAAATTACGGCTTTCAGGGGCTCAAGAAGTCAAATCGGGAAATCGGTTTATATGGGAGCTACTAAGCACAGATGTTGAAAATCATAACAGAAAACTATTTGCAACAAGTAAAAAGGTGTTAAGTTCGGCCGGGCCGAACTTTGTATACCCACCACCTTGGGTATACAGGGTGGCTGATGAAAGCCGCTACCAAAAAAAAATGTAATAACTTTTTTTCTATTTAATAATAATAATTTAATAATTAATTTAATTAATTAATTAATTAATTTAATTAATAATAATTTAATAATTAATTTAATAATTTAATTTAACATGAATAAAAGAAAAATGTATTCCATACACCGAAAAAAAAATGTAGCAATATTCATCATTGTAGCAATATTCATCAGCCACCCTGTATATGTAAAGCACTTTTCATCAAAATCCAGTGAAATTTGCATACCTTTTGTCCCATAGTAGTTATATCGAAATATGATCCGATTTGGACCAAATACTAATAAGTACAAGTCAATGCGCCTTTTTTGCGACCAAGACTTTAAATCGAGATATCGGTCTATATGGCAGCTATATCCAAATCTTGATCAATCTGAGTGAAATTGAAAAAGGATGTTGAAGGGCCCAACACAACTCCCTGTCCCAAATTGCGGCGACATCGGACAATATATGCGCTTTTTCTGGCCCCAAAACCTAAAACCGAGAGATCGGTCTATATCGTAGCTATATCCAAATCTTGACCGATCTGTGCCATAATGTAGAACTATGTCAAGGGATTTAACCTAACTCAATGTCCTAAATTTCGGCGACATCGGACAATAAATGCGCCTTGTATGGGCCTAAGACCCTCAATCGGAGGAACGGTCTATATGACAGCTTATTCAAATCTGGACCTATCTGTGAAATATTGACGAAGGATGTCGAAGGGCCAAATATAACTCACTGTCCCAAATTTCGGCGACATCGAATAATAAATGTGTCTTTTATGGGCAAAAACCCTTAAATCTAGAGATCGGTCTATATGGCAGCTATATCCAAATCTAGGCCGATCTGGACCAAATTGACTAAGGATGACGAGGAGCCTAACATAACTCACTGTCCCAAATTTCAGCAACATCGGGAAATAAATGTGGCTTTTATGGGCCTAAGATCCTAAATCTGAGGATCGGTCTATATGGCAGCTATATCCAAATCTCCTCCGAAATTGACGGAGGATGTCGAAGGACCTAACACAACTCACTGTTCCAAATTTCAGCAAAATCGGATAATAAATGTGGCTTTTATGGGACTAAGATCCTAAATCTGAGGATCGGTCTATGTGGCAGTTATATCCAAATCTGGACCAAATTGACGAAGGGTGTCGAAGGGTCTAACACAACTCATTGTCCGAAATTTCAGCAAAATCGGATAACAAATGTGGCTTTTATGGTCCTAAGATCAAGGTATAGTCCGATATAGCTCATCTTCGAACTTGACCAGCTTATGGACAAAAAATACTCTATGCAAATCTCTATTTTTGAAGACTATAGCGTGATTTCAACAGACAGACGGACATGTCTAGATCGTGTTAGATTTTTACGCTGATCAAGTATATATATACTTTATAGGGTCGGAAATGGATATTTCGATGTGTTGCAAACGGAATGACAAAATGAATATACCCCCATCCTTCGGTGGTGGGTATAAAAATTTGCAGCCAAATCGGGCAAAAATTGCGGCTTCCAGGGTTTCAAGAAGTCAAATCGGGAGATCGGTTTATATCTGAGGTATATCAAAATCAGAACCGATATGGCACATTTGCAATCCCCAACGACCTACACTCATATTAAGTATCTGTGCAAAATTTAAGCGGCTAGCTTACGTGTTCGACCGCTATCGGGATTTCGCCGGACGGATCGTCTCGACTCAGAACGTCTAGAATATAAATCTACCTTATGGGGTCTAAGATGAATATTTCAAGGTGTTACAAACGGAATGACTAGATTAGTACACCCCCATCTTATGGTGGCGAATCTTCAAAAATCTTCCAAATGTAACCCACTTTGAAGAGGAATAACCGCAGAAGAGGAGAGAAATATGAAAACAGAAAAATATGGACAGAAGAGCGTGGATCTTGGAAACCTATTCTGAGTTCGACCAAAGGATTAGTACTCTGTGATAGTAAACTGAGTAAAATTTAAGAATCATAAATATTTTGAAGTGTTGCAAAAAACATGGTAATATTTCTGGGATATTGCTCTATTGATGTTCCACCTTTATTCCAGTCTGTTTAGCGGTACTGTGTCATTAATTATGTTTGAATATTTAGCATTTTGATTGAAAAGTTCTAAAAATCTAAATTAGATTTTTAGTTTTTTACCTGTTAGGGCGAAGATTATTAAATTTCCCAATTTTTTGTTTGTTACTCTTCTTTCGTTCGGAGATATTTCTTTGCAAATGGAAAAGAAAAGCCAGAGTTCGCAACACACACCAACCACAATGGGACGCGTTTCGTGTTTTGGTTTAGAATAACTCATTAGCCACATTAGGTGTGAAGGCTTCAAGGGCTGTACGTTGGTATGTTGGATTCATACCGAATTTATTGCGAAAACGCCTCTATGATATAAATACCACATTAACCACGCTCGACCACCCAGTCTATAAGCTGTACTTTTCCTAATGAATGTGTGTTTGTGTTGTGCAAATTTTTTTGTCTACACAAATTACACTACTCACATGGTATACACATGAAACTGTGCATCTGTGGGAAGTTGTATTGATGGATTTAAATGCTAGATAATGGCACTCGCCGTTGCTCAAATCCCGGCCGGGCTATGCCGAAATTTTTCATTTAAAAATTGTTTGCCTATTAGGGCGAAGATCTTTGAATTTCATAATTTTTTATTTATTGTATTTCTCTTTCGGGACGAGTCCAATGATCGGAGATTTTTCTTTGCAAACACATCCTATTGTGGTTGGTGTGTGTTGCTATCACTGGCTTTACTTTTCCATTTGCAAAGAAAAATCTCCGATCATTGAGCTCGTCTCGAAAGAGAAATACAATAAATAAAAAATTATGAAATTCAAAGATCTTCGCCCTAATAGGCAAACATTTGATTTAATTGTATAAGAAAAACAAGTAAGAAGGCGTTAAGTTCGGCCGGGCCGAACTTTGGATACCCACCAATTCAGGTATATATGTGAACCACATTTCGTCAGTGAAAAATGCATACCTTTTGTCCCATAGCAGCTCCATAGATATCATCCGATTTAGACCAAATGCTTATAAGTACAAGTCATTGTTCAACCGAGAGATCGGTCTATATGACAGCTATATCCAAATCTGGACCGATCTGAGCCAAATTGAAGACAAATATCGAAGGGCCCAACACAACTCATTGTCCCAAATTTCGGCGACATCGGACAATAAATGCGCTTTTTATGGCCCAAAACCTTAAATCGAGAGGTCGGTTTATATGGCAGCTATATCCAAATCTGAACCGATCAGGGCCAAATAGAAAAAAGATGTCGAAGGGCCTAAGGCAACTCATTGTCCCAAATTTCAGCAAAATCGGATTATAAATGTGGCTTTTATGGGCCTAAGAGCATAAATCGGAGGATAGGTCTATATGGCAGCTATATCCAAATTTGAACCGATCTGAGCCAAATTGACGAAGAATGTCGAAGGGCTCAACGCAACTCACTGTCCCAAATTTCAGCAAAATCGGATAATAAATGTGGCTTTTATGGTCCTAAGAACATAAATCGGAGGATCGGTCTATATGGCAGCCATATCCAAATTTGGACCGATCTAGGCCAAATTGACGAAGGACGTCGAAGGGCTCAACGCAACTCACTGTCCCAAATTTCAGCAAAATCGGATAATAAATGTGGCTTTTATGGGCATAAAACCATAAATCGGAGGATCGGTCTATAAGGCAGCTATATCCAAATCTGGACCAATCTGGGCCAAATTGACTAGGAATTTTAAAGGACCTAACACAACTCACTGTGCGAAATTTCATCAAAATCAGATAATAAATGTGGCTTTTATGGGCCTAAGACCCTAAATCGGCGGATCGGTCTATATGGGGGCTATATCAAGATATAGTCCGATGTAGCCCATCTTCGAATTTAACCTGCTTATGGACAAAAAAAGAATCTGTGCAAAATTTCAGCACAATAACTCTATTTTTAAAGACTGTAGCGTGATTTCAACAGACAGACGGACGGACATGTCTAGATCGTCTTAGATTTTTACGCTGATCAAGATTATATATACTTTATAGGGTCGGAAATGGATATTTCGATGTATTGCAAACGGAATGACAAAATGAATATACCCCCATCCTTCGGTGGTGGGTATAAAAATTTTCATTCATTTAAATCACACATATTGTTTACTTTTACTATATGTTTTTTTTAGAGAACTCTTAGATGCTCCTTATGAGTTGAAGAAAAGATTGATTTTATATAATTCCCCTCAAATTGAGTTTCAAATAAACATACCACAGGTAAGTACAAAATTCACGACTGCTTTCTTTCCTGTTTTTTTTTTTTTACACTACTTACTATTGCTTATTTCTTTGCAGGGGAAGGTACAAATGTGGTGGCCAAATGGTTATGGTGAGCAAAAGTTGTATCCTCTGTACTTTAGGGCCCAATGTTGGTTAGATATAAATGGACCAGCTCTCAAGTCAAAAACTCGATCTCAGAAGACAATAAACATAGGATTTCGCACCATAGAACTGGAAGAAGATGTAGACGGTAAAACGTCGTTTTTTTATCATTATTGCGATATAAATAGGGAAAACAATGAATTTGGTTATATATCGTATTTTTCTGAAATCTTTGCTTAGATTTTGGTCGCAGTTTTTATTTCAAAGTCAACGATCATCCCATCTTTATAAAAGGAGCCAGCTATGTTCCATCTCATATCCTGCCAGAGCAATCATACAAAGAATCAAAATTGGAACACATCATCAAATCAGCCAAAGAATCCCATTTGAATATGATTCGCGTTTGGGGAGGTGGTCTATACGAATCAGATACCTTTTACAATCTAACTGACTACTATGGGCTATTGGTGTGGCAGGAAATGGCCTTTTCAGGAGCAACATATCCCATGACTTTGACAGACTTTGTAGAGTGAGTATGAGAGATCAAATAAATGAGGCTAACTGTTGTCAGTATATTTTCATCTGTTTTTCAGATCCATTCGCCTGGAGGTCTATCAAAATGCCAAACGTTTGGCCTTCCATCCCAGCTTGGCCATGATTGTGACCAATGATGAAATTGAATTGTATTTGACCAAAAATAAAACCGAACTTGGAGATGATTCCACTAGGCTGGAGGAAGAATATCGCAATTTATTTATGGGTATTATACGGCATGAGCTGAATGTTATATCTCGCAAAGATTTTAATCCGCGAGCGGGTCCAATGATATCCACCCCTTCTATGGGAGTGGAGGAGAGTAAAAAGGATTTATCAACGGAACCACAAAACCCCAATTATGGTGATGGTAAGGATTTGCTATTTTTAAGGCAAGCATAACAAAATGGTTGTATATCTTTTGAATTGAAGTATGATCTAGATGGGATAATTTTTAGATGTAGCTGCCTTATATAAAGGTATTCAAATCACGTTTATTTCCCGATTTCGCTGAAATTTTTAACAGTGAGGATCACCAGGTTCGTCTACATCCGTACTGAATATGGTTTTGATCGAATCATATTCTCTCTAAATATGGCATATATGGTTGGTATATAGATCGATGTCACACAAAAGGCCCATTTTACTAAATTTTGCTGACATTTGCAATTTAGACCCTTCAACATCCATTTCAAGTATGGGTCTATATCAGATCATACTTCGAGACAGCTGCCATAGACCGATCTCTCGATTTAGGTTATTGAGCTCATAAAAGGAGCATTCATTATCCGATTATGCTGAAATTTCAAACTAGTTTTTCAACCCAATCTGGGCCTTATGCTCTCAAAAGCCTCCTTTATTACCCGAGCTCGCTGAAATTTGGAAATGTGAGTTGTACTTGGCCTCTCAATGTCCCAACCGAATATGGTACACATATGACCAAATTAAGATATAGCTGTCATAAAAACCTATCTGCCAATTCAGAACCTCACTTAAATTTTGAACATTGAGTGAGTATTAGATCCGTACCGATTACGGCAAAGATCGGACATGGTTGCTTTACAGACCTATCTCCCGTTTTAGGGTCTGAATCCCATATAAAGCG
This sequence comes from Stomoxys calcitrans, assembly GCF_963082655.1. Classification (NCBI taxonomy): domain Eukaryota; kingdom Metazoa; phylum Arthropoda; class Insecta; order Diptera; family Muscidae; genus Stomoxys; species Stomoxys calcitrans. The sequence continues at coordinate 32,674,064 of NC_081553.1, read as the reverse complement.
GATTTATTATTTTAGGTTTCATTTTTATACACACCACCATAGGATGGTGAAATACTAATGTAGTCATTCTGTTTGTTACACCTCGAAATATGGAATTAAGACCCCATAAATTATATATATTTTTGATCGTCATGGCATTCGGAGTCGATTTAGCCATGTCCGTCCCACCGTCTGTCGAAATCACGGTAGCGGTCGCGTAAAGCCAGCCGCTTGAAATTTCGCACAGATACTTACTATTGATGTAGGTCGTTGGGGATTGCAAATGGGCTATATCGGATCAGATTTGGATGTAGCTCCCATATAAAACGATCTTCCGATTTACTTAGTGAGCCCTTGGAAGCCGGAATTTTTGTCCGATTTGGCTGGAATTTATATGTAGTATTCTGTTATGACTTTTAAAAACTTTGCCTAGTACGATCCAAATCGGTCTTTAACCTGATATAGCTCCGATATAAACTGATCTCTCGATTTGACTTCTTGAGTCCTTATAAGCCGCAATTTTTGTCCGATTTGCCAGAAATTTTGCATGCGGTGTTCGGTTACGACTTCCAATAACTGTGCCAAATACGATCTAAATTAGTACATAATTTGATATAGCTCCCATGAAAAGCTGTCTTTTGATCATCCTTGTGCGGTTCCTAGATGCTTTAATTTTTGCTGGTTTGACAGAGTTTTGTATGTAGAATAAATAATGCTCTTCAGCTATATTTAGTTTGTATAAATTTTCAGCAGAATCCATGATGGTTGGTTCCCAAGATTCGGCCCGGCCGAAGAGATATGTTTGAAGTTAATGTCAATGAGGAACTCAAATGAAAAGTATTAGGCATAAAACATTAGGTCCAAGTAATGGGAGGTCGCCCAACCTCAAATACCCCCAAATGGGCATATTAGCCAATCATGGCTATATTTGACTCAAATGAAAGGTATTAAGGAGTAGATTACGAATATGACATTTACATTTGCGTTCAAGTCTAGGTGGCGCTTTTTCTCCTAAATATACGTCAAATGGGTTATTTGACCCTTTATGACAATATGGGACTCAAATGAAAGGTATTTGAGGGTAGAAAATGAATTTGATATCCAATTTTGGAGCCCCGTGTTTTTTTTTGGGGTTACGCACTAAAGCACCCCCTAAACTGAACTTCATTTCCGTTGGGAATAAAGAACGAATTTGATATTTAATTTCAGCGCAAAGTGCCGGTAGTCTCCCCAAACCCAAACACCCTCCAATCGGTTCATATTTACCGGCCATGGCAATATGGGGCTCAAATTAAACGGATTTGGAAGTGCACCACGAATTTGATATCCATATTTGAGTCGAAATGTCTGAGGTGCCATCCCTCCCCTAATGAGAACATTACCCTAAGGAAGAATATTACCACAAAGAACCGTGCATGGCATTGTTCCTCGCTAATGTCGCCGACATTAAGAGGGGATAAACACCGTTTTGTCCGATGTTCTCGCCAGGATTCGAACGCGTTCAGCGTCATAGGCTACAATGGCACGAATTCGATATCCGCATTCAGAGCGAAGTGTCCCCACCCTATAAAGATATTAGAGAGTTATAGAAGGCACAGCGGAGCGGGCCCGGTTCTGCTAGTAAAGTATATATATTCTTGATCGAAATGAAATTTTAAGTCGATCTAGACATGTTCGTCTGTCCGCCCGTCCGTCTGTCTGTCGAAAGCACGCAAACTTTCGAATGAGTAAAGCTAGCCCCTTGAAATTTTACACAATTACTTCCAATTAGTGTAGGTGGATTGGGATTGTAAATGGGCCTAACGGTCAATGTTTTGATATAGCTGTCAAGACCCGATCTGGGGTTTTGACTTCTTCAGCTTTTAGAGGGTGCAATTTATATCCGATTTGGCTTTAATTTTGAATGTGGTGTTTTGGTGTCACTTCCAACAACTGTGCTGAGTACGATTCAAATCGGTTTATAACCTGGTATAGCTGCTATATAAACCGATCATGGATCTTGACTTCTTGAGCCGCTGGAGGGCGCAATTCTCATCCGACATTTAGCATGACGCGTTTTGTTATGACTTCCAACAATACATAACCTGATAAAGCTGCCATATAAACCGATCTGGAATCTTGACTACTTGAGCCTCTATAGGGAGCAGTTCTCATCCGATTTGGCAGAAATTTTGTACAACGCCTTCTTCCATGACCTTCAACATCGATCTATAGCTCGATACAGCTCCCATATAAACCGATCTCCTAAATTTTGCTACTTGAGCCCAGTCCGTCTGTCTGTTGAAATCTCTCTACAGTCTTTAAAAATAGAGATATTGAGCTGAAACTATGCACAGATTCCTTTAAAGGTCGAAGATGGCCCATATCGGACAATATCTTGATATAGCCCCCATATATACCGATCTGCCGATTTAAGGTCTTAGGCACATTTAAGCCACATGTATTAACCGATTTCGCTGAAATTTGGTACAGCGATTCAATGTAAGCTCCTTTGCCATTGATGTCACATTTTTATCCGATTTCGTGTTAAGCCCCTTGACATCCTTGTTTAATACGGCCCAGATCGGTACAGATTAAGATATAGCTGCCATATAGACCGACCATTTGTTCGGTTTCGCTAAAATTTGGGACTGTAAGTCATGTAAGGCCTCTTGGCATCCTGTTCAATATGGCCTAGATCTATCCAGATTGGGATATAGCTGCCATATATACCGATCTCCCGATTTAATTTCCTGGGACAATAAAAGCCCGCTTATAACTTAATTTGGCTGAAATTTGTCAGTCAGGCTTTTCGATATTCGTGTTCAATATGGTTAAGATCGTTCCTTTTGGATATAGCTGTCCTTAGGCACATAAAAGGTAAATTTGTAACCCATAAATTTGGTACAAAGTTCGGCCCGGACTAACTTAATGTCTTTTTACTTGATAATTTGATAACGATGTCCGTCCGTCTGTTGTAATCACTCTAAGGCATCAAAAATTGCGATATTGAGCTAAAATTTGGCATAGCTACGTCTTTCGTAGCTATGAAATACAAAATTCAACAGTGACTTATATTTATAAGACCACTCAATGTCCGTGCCGAATTTGGGTGCATAGGTTATCCAATTTTCATCGGATTGTGACGAAAGGGGCTTTACATATATACCCGAGGTGGTAGGTATCCAAAGTTCAGCACGGCCCAACATAATGCCTTTTTACTTGTTTTTCACTATTTTGAGCCTTTCGACGCCCGTACAGAGTATGGCTCAGATCGGACCATATTAGGATATAGCGTCCATAACAGTTGATGCATTAATTACCTGTAATTAATTTTGCTGTAATTGTGCACAATAAGGCCCATACATCCTTCCCGAATATGGTGCTGATTGGACAATGAAAATGCTAATTTGCCCATTCAGGAACAGGGGTAAACTTCTCACATAACAATGATACAAGTTTTGGCTTAATGATGAAAGACCTCCTATAGACCTTTCATAGCCGAGTCCGAATGGCGTGATGCAGTGCGACACCTCTTTGGGGAGAAATTTTTACATGGCAAAGTATCATACAAATGTCGCCAGCATCAGGAGGGGATAACCACCGCTGAAAATTTTTTTCCGATGTTCTCGCCATGATTTGAACCCCGGGCGTTGAACCCAGGCGTTGAGCGTCATGGACGGACATGGTAACCTCTGCGCTAAGGTGGCCTCCAAATGGGATAATGTCAGGATATAATTGTCAAAGAGACTGATATCCCGGCTTATTTTTTTGAATCCATATATGAAATTTAGAACTGTGAGTGCTTAGGAACCTCGATCCCCGTGCAGAGTTTGGTCCAGATCGTACCATATTTCAAAATATCTACCATGGCCCATGGATTCATAAATGAATTTTTCATCGGATGTGGTTAATATAATTATCCACAGTGGTGGGTATCCAAAGCCCGAACGAACTTAATCTGTAATCTCAAATTTTTTATCTTCAACTTGTTTACTTATTTTAAATATTTATACTGCCGTTTTTTGACAACGTTACTACTTTTTAATGCATAGTATATACGAGTACATATAATTGGAAATTTTGTATCCCTTTTTAATTTTTTTAATATCATTTGCATTATTTTCAGTTCATTTTTGGCAAGACGAAAAAGATGCCTGGGATCCTGACATATATCCTCGAGCGCGCTTCATTACAGAATTTGGCATTCAAAGTCTTCCCGTTCTAGCTTCATGGAATCGCACTCTGTATGAAGATGATGAATTAAACTCGATAATCACACATCGTCAACATGATCCCAAGGGATCTCTGCCCATGATGAAATTGATAACGAGACATTTTCGCTTGCCGGCCATGGACTGGGATGAGAATGTAGACAAATTGGTTTTCCTTAGTCAAGTATCGCAGGCCATGGCTGTGAAGACAGCCACCGATGTATTTCGATCGGAACGTGTCCATAAGAGGACAATGGGTGCCATGTATTGGCAATTGAATGATGTTTGGATAGCACCCACATGGTCAAGTGTAGATTACTTTGGGAATTATAAGGTTAGGAAAGTTAAAAAAAAATTATTAATTTTTATACCCTCCACCATAAGATGGGGGGTATACTAATTTCGTCATTCTGTTTGTAACTACTCGAAATATTCGTCTGAGACCCCATAAAGTATATGTATTCTTGATCGTCGTGAAATTTTATGTCGATCTAGCCATGTCCGTCCGTCTGTCCGTCCGTCCGTCCGTCCGTCCGTCCGTCCGTCCGTCCGTCCGTCCGTCTGTCTGTCGAAAGCACGCTAACTTCCGAAGGAGTAAAGCTAGCCGCTTGAAATTTTGCACAAATACTTCTTATTAGTGTAGGTCGGTTGGTATTGTAAATGGGCCATATCGGTCCATGTTTTGATATAGCTGCCATATAAACCGATCTTGGGTCTTGACTTCTTGAACCTCTAGAGTGCGCAATTCTTATCCGATTGGCACGAAATTTTGCACGACGTGTTTTGTTATGACATCCAACAACTGTGCCAAGTATGGTTGAAATCGGTTCATAATCTGATATAGCTGCCATATAAACCGATCTTGGGTCTTGACTTCTTGAGCCTCTAGAGTGCGCAATTCTTATCCGATTTGAATGAATTTTGGCACGACGTGTTTTGTTATGATGTCCAACAACTGTGCCAAGTATGGTTCAAATCGGTTCATAATCTGATATAGCTGCCATATAAACCGATCTTGGGTCTTGACTTCTTGAGCCTCTAGAGTGCCCAATTCTTATCCGATTTGAATGAATTTTGGCACGACGTGTTTTGTTATGATATCCAACAACTGTGCTAAATATGGTTCAAATCGGTCCATAATCTGATATAGCTGTCATATAAACAGATTTGGGGACTTGACTTCATGAGCTTCTAGAGGACGCAATTCCTACCTGATTTGGCTGAAATTTTGCATGACGTTTTTATACCCTCCACCATAAGATGGGGGGTATACTAATTTCGTCATTCTGTTTGTAACTACTCGAAATATTCGTCTGAGACCCCATAAAGTATATATATTCTTGATCGTCGTGAAATTTTATGTCGATCTAGCCATGTCCGTCCGTCTGTCCGTCCGTCCGTCCGTCCGTCCGTCCGTCCTTCTGTCTGTCGAAAGCACGCTAACTTCCGAAGGAGTAAAGCTAGCCGCTTGAAATTTTGCACAAATACTTCTTATTAGTGTAGGTCGGTTGGTATTGTAAATGGGCCATATCGGTCCATGTTTTGATATAGCTGCCATATAAACCGATCTTGGGTCTTGACTTCTTGAACCTCTAGAGTGCGCAATTCTTATCCGATTGGAATGAAATTTTGCACGACGTGTTTTGTTATGACATCCAACAACTGTGCCAAGTATGGTTCAAATCGGTTCATAATCTGATATAGCTGCCATATAAACCGATCTTGGGTCTTGACTTCTTGAGCCTCTAGAGTGCGCAATTCTTATCCGATTTGAATGAATTTTGGCACGACGTGTTTTGTTATGATGTCCAACAACTGTGCCAAGTATGGTTCAAATCGGTTCATAATCTGATATAGCTGCCATATAAACCGATCTTGGGTCTTGACTTCTTGAGCCTCTAGAGTGCCCAATTCTTATCCGATTTGAATGAATTTTGGCACGACGTGTTTTGTTATGATATCCAACAACTGTGCTAAATATGGTTCAAATCGGTCCATAATCTGATATAGCTGTCATATAAACAGATTTGGGGACTTGACTTCATGAGCTTCTAGAGGACGCAATTCCTACCTGATTTGGCTGAAATTTTGCATGACGTTTTTTATTTTTTATTTTTTCTTTCAACCACTGTGTCAAATAAGGTTTAAATCGGTTCATAACCTGATATAGCTGCCATGTAAACCGATCTGGGATCTTGACTTCTTGAGCCTCTTGAAGTCGCAATTATTATCCGATTTGCCTGAAATTTTGTACGATGGATCCTCTCTTGACCATCAACATACGTGTTGATTATGGTCTAAATCTGTTTACAGCCCCATACAGCTCCCATATAAATCGATCTCTCTATTTTACTTCTTGAGCCCCCAAAGGGCGCAATTCTTACTCGAATTGGCTGACATTTTACACAGGCCTCCAACATATAATTTAATTGTGGTCCAAACCGGACCATATCTTGATATCGCTCTAATAGCAGAGCAAATCTTTTCTTATATCACTTTTTGCCTAAGAAGAGATGTCGGGAAAAGAACTCGACAACTGCGCTCCATGGTGGAGGGTATATAAGATTCGGCCCGGCCGAACTTAGCACGCTTTTACTTGTTTCTTATTATTCTCAAACTTTAATGTTGATATTTTGCAGATAGTTTGGTATTGGTCCAAACAATTTATGGCCCCCACTTCGATTATTGCTCTCATCGACAATAATAACGATCGCATTAATATCACAGTGACCAAGGAAGAATTAGTGGACGACATAGAAGAGCCTGAAGCCTATAACATAACCATGTACACCTATCAATGGTCTGAATTATATCCAAGGCGTACTGAGACTTTTGAAGTTACAGTGGTAAGTGCATTGAATTGTTATCTTAACTCCAAATAATATATTTTTTTTACTGCAGCCCTCCAATGGATTCTTTAGAAAGTACATTAATCTACCCGATGTGTTCAATGGATTGTATACAAAATACAATAGTTTTTTGAAATTTGAATTGTCTAAGAATAACCATACCATATCAAACACCTATATATTCCCCAGTAATTTCCATCAAGCCACTGGCATGGCAGATCCCCAATTGAGAGTAAGTTGAAATGTTGCACTTAAAATCTAAAAGAGAAACATTATAGATGATTATTTTCAGATACGCTTCACTCCCGATAACTGTGATGAAGAAACCTCAACTTCACACTTTATGTACTACAGTTTCTCAATTACTGTAAAAATGCCTGCTCTGTTTGTTTATTTGGAAATCTATCATCCGAGTATTGAAAAATATAAATTGTCTGAAAATGGTTTCGTGCTCACCGAACCCATTAAAGTGATTCATGTAGAAATGGAGTTGAAAAGGGATTTCTGCTTGGAACTGAAACCGGAACATGTTCGAGTCTTAACCGTCAATCAATTGTTTGTGAATTCAGTGTCCAGTCCTTATTCCACAACTGCGAGTATAAATAATGTGTCGCAACCAGCTGAGGAATCCACCACTGTTGAAGATGATGTGGATGCGAGTACAATTCCTACAACTATTTCAATAGACTTGGATCAGGAGTATTAGAATTCAAGGAAACAGCCCCGAAAAAATTTTACTCTTAAGAAATAATGTTCCTTAAATAAAGCGAAATTGATGTAGTCTCTAGCTTACAGCAAAATGATTTTATACTGCAAAATGTGACATAGTCTGTTATTCTGTACAAGTATACAATAAAACAAATATATATAACAATGAGAATTGCAATTGCAAAGTATTGGAGAATACTGTACGAAGGTGTGAGGCCCTTGACCAGACCCCGAGATGAGAGTAAGAGCAAATATTAACTCAATTCTGCCAAACCGAAGTTTGCATACCAAGGATAATCTTCTAAAACATAAAATTGGGAGATCGGCTTAGTTCATCTTCGACAACGATGTTGATTACTCTAAGGCAAGTAAAAATGTGTTAAGCTCGGCCGGGCCAAATCTTGGGGACCCAGCACCATGTATTCTGCTAAAAAGTTATACATACCAAATTACTGCAAAATCAGGCATAAATTTATGGTTTAAGGGATCGTAGAAGGCTAATATTGGGATTGGTTTTCATGGGAGCTATGCCAGGTTATAGACCAATTAGAACAATACTTACCATGGATGTTGGAAGTCATTACAAAACACTATGTGCAAAATTTCAGTCAAATCGGTTAACAAATTTTGTTTTAACGGAGAAAAAAGTCGGAAAAAATTCGATTATAAATTGAATTGAAAATTAAATCGTTCTCAATTTAAATTCAATCAATTATTCAACCCTCCACCATAGGATGGGGGTATACCAATTTTGTCATTTCGTTTGAAACACCTCGAGATATGCCTCTGAGACCCCATAAAGTATACATATAAGTCGATTTAGCCATATCCGTTCGTCCGTCCGTCTGTCGAAAGCACGCTAGCTTTCGAAGGAGTTGTCCCAGAAGGTCATGTGGAAACTTTCATTCACTTCGTTGATTCACGACACATAATCAGTTTTGGTCTACGGGGAATAAGGTTCCCCTTGACAAGGGATCTATCTGTTCTGCGCCAGTTATGTCGTTAGAACAAGACGCGTTTGATTGGTAATAATATTAAGATCAACTGGCAATCCTACCCTTTACCAGGAGACGTATCAGGCGGGAGATTTACAAATCTCTTGAGGAGACTTAATTTCAGAATTATTTACTGATACGTTAAAGTCAAATCCGACTGTCTTTTTTTGGCGGTTGAAATAAAGACAGTATAAAAATTTTAAGCAGTGATTTTTTTTTTAAGCTTCTTGCCATCCGACTGGAATATGGTCCATATCGGACTATATTTAGATATAGCACCCATGTATATCGTTTTGGCGATTTAAGGTCTTTAGCCCATAAAAGCCCGATTCCAATGAAATTTTAAACAGTGCGTTGTTTTGGCTTTTTGTCATCCGACCCGAATATGGTTCAGATTGGACCATATTTATATATAGCTGTCATATAGACCGATCTGCTGACATAGGATCAAGGGCCAGTAAAGACGATTTTCGTCCGACAGTAATATAGTGAGTTGTTTTAAGATTCCCGATGTCCGATCCAAATATGGTCCAGATGCGACCATATTTAAATATGGCTCCCATATAGACCTATCTGCCGCTACTGGGTCTAAAGCCAATAAAAGACGCATTTGTTATCTGATTTCACTGGAATTTGAAACAGTGGCTTATATTAAGCCTCCTCTCATCCGCCCAGCTTTTGGTCCAGATCAGACCATATTTATACACAGTTGTCATATATTGGGTTGCCCAAAAAGTAATTGCGGATTTTTCATATAGTCGATTTTGACAAATTTTTTCACAGCTTGTGACTCTGTAATTGCATTCTTTCTTCTGTCTGTTATCAGCTGTTACTTTTAGCTTGCTTTAGAAAAAAAAATGTAAAAAAAGTATATTTGATTTAAGTTCATTCTAAGTTTTATTAAAAATGCATTTACTTTCTTTTAAAAAATCCGCAATTACTTTTTGGGCAACCCAATAGACCTATTTGGATATTGGGTCTTATACGCATAAAAAGCGGATTTATTGCCCGACTACGCTGAAACTGTGGCATGCATAATAGTTCTCGTGACCTGAATCAAATATGATCCAGACTGGCCAACCATATATGGATATGGCTCCGGATATGGTAGATGAGTTATAATAAAATAGCATGATTAATATACGAGTATCCATGGTAATGTGTATCCAAAGTTCAGCACGGCCGAACTAAACACTTTTACTTGTTTTTATTAGGTGTAATTATTGCAGATTATATATTTCCAGTCTATATACAACGAAAATTTCGTTTCCACTCCCTAAATCTCCACCTCAGCTGAAATTTCAATTGAAGTTTTTTATTTTATTATCATAAAAGATTCGTTTTATTCGACTCGCCACACGCTAACCATAGTTTAATAAAAAGTTCATTAACAAGGTCATGAAGTCTTCCGTAAATTTCCACTATAATAAGTTGGTGAAAATGTCCATGCACCAATGGATGGATGGACGGATGCATGAGTGGGTGGATGGTTGGGTGAGTAGATGATTTGATGGCTTGGTGCAAAGATGAATTGCCACAATGGCAACGCGTGCTCATAGTTTATTCACAATTCATTGTTCATTTGTACACTTCCACTCTAAAGTGGACCATTTGAAGTTCAGTGACTGGAAAATGATGGTAATTTACAGCATTTTAACACATGATAAACTTTTTGATGACATACAAAAAAATGTGTGTGTCATCATGAGATCTCCCATACTAAATGTAAAATTTATCGTTTTAGAAGAATAGTTTAGATATAGAAAACTTTTCGTCATATTAAGACCAAATTTATGTTACAATAATCTGCAATATTTGAAGTTGTAATTCTATTAAGCAATTTTGGCTTGGTTAAGTAGAGGCAATGGGAATATAATGCAATCATCATGTTAATGTTCTTGAATTTCTTCAGATAACAGTTTCTTTTTAGGTTGCCATACCGTTGCTGCATACTAGCCGTCACGGTTTGAATTTCTGTCTACAACATAATTGGGTATTAATATTTTTTATAACCCATAATGATTTACCCAAATACACTCTCGTTAATTTTAATATAAACATGTTGTACAATAGGGTGATGTCTTTTTCACAGCCTGATAGCCCTGTATCATTTTTGGATGAATTTAAGATTAGAAAACTCTTACATAAAGGGTGATTCAATAAAAAACCTCACACACAAAATGATTTTAAAATTCTTATTGTAGCATTTTGGGCAATTTTAGAAGTCACTATATACAGTTATAGAATTGATCACAAGCTTAAGAGCCACATATATGTAACATTATATGGTTTCCGCCATCGTGGAACAGTGGTTAGCATGTCCGTCTATTACGCCGATTGCCTCAGTCCAGATCCCGGCGTGAACACCAACAAAATTTCCAGCTGTGGCTATGGCGTTATTAATGCTGGCTATAATTCTAAGGTATTCTGCCACTTTAAAACTTCTTTACGAAGGGGTATTGCTATGCGGCAAGCCGTTCGAGCTCAGCATAAAAGAGAAGATCCATTATCATTGAGAAGTAACTTTAATCGGACTGCACTCATTGATATGAGAGAAGTTTCTTAATGATCATCAAAAGAAAGCCAAATATTCACGTTGTCATTGGAGATGATGAATCTTATTGGGAGGTTGTCCTTTTTGCGGCGGAAGTTGCATAAGTCTGGCATAACTTTGATCGCATGCTCACAGCACTGGTTGTTTCGGAATATGTTGATTGGAGATTCATTTTTTTCCATTGGGTCTTTAAGCATTTAAGAGCTTTTGGGTAGTCATTAAGAGCTACAGATAGTTCTTTAATATCCTTAGTGCGGAACAATTGTCAATTCAACCAAGGATCAGACCCTGAGTGAGAAATTAATGAACAGTTTTTCAGGCATCAGAATAAACGTAGGAAGAGTTAAAATGGATCGAGAGTTCCGGTGTGTATTGGAAATATTTGGGATCTGCTTAAAACCACGAGCAAGGTGGAAGAGAAACTTCATGTCAATTCTCCAGTCACTTGTTTCCTTAATCTCAGTTTTACCATTGCTGAAGGCTGTTCTCAATTGGTCATATTTGTTCTTCAAATCCCGAACACATTCTAGAGCCCTTCTGTGCTTCTGCTCTCAAGAAGTTTTTCAGTGCTTATCAAGGAATCCTTCACCTAAAAGGCAAGGTAGCCTTGTGCATTCCTGGCTGATATGGGGTTGGGATTTTAGTGCCCTCAGAGGAAAGCTGATAATACACCATTGCTGACCATTGGGACGACAGCTTTGAGCATCTTTCATATCATTTTCCGTTATATCTCTGTGGAAATGGTGATCCATTCCACAGCATACCTAGAAAAGTACCCCGTATTTCGATATTTTTCTGCAACTTGGCCAAAATCGGTCCAAATTTGGATACGGCTGCCATATAGAGCGATAACTCGATTTGAAGTCTTGACTCCATAAAAGGCGCATTTATAATCCGATTTCACTGAAATTTGACACAGTGACTTATGTAAGGCTTTTCGACATCCGCGTCGCATATGGATCATATCGGTTTATTTTTAGATATAGCTACTAAAAAGTTCAATATTTTCAATTAAACAATGACTTGTACTTATAAGTATTTGGTCCAAATCGGAACATATTTCGATATGGCTGCTATGGGGCATAAGGTATACATTTTTCACCGAATTTTGACGAAAGGTGGTTTACATACATACCCGAGATGGTGGGCATCCAAATTACGGCCCGCCGAACTTAACGCCTTTTTACTTGTAAATGCAAATTTTGCCCATGAACATTCCACTAAGGAACAGGGGCAAACTTATCACATATCAATGAGTGCAGTCCGATTCAAAATTAAGCTCAATGATAAGGGGCCTCCTTTTTATAGTCAAGTCCGAACGGCGTGCCACAGTGAGACATCTCTTTGGAGAGAAGTTTTACATGGCATAGTACCTCACAAATGTTGCCAGCATTAGGAGAGGAAAAACACCGCTGAAAAATTTTTCTGATGGTCTCGCCACTTGCCAGTATTCGAACGCAGGCGCAGCGTCAAATGCGGACATGCTAAGCTCTGTGCTACAGTGGCCTCCATTATATTAGATATGTTGGAAAAACCTACCAGCCAAAAACGGCGACACTGTTCATAACCTGATATATTGGGTTGCCCAAAAAGTAATTGCGGATTTTTCATATAGTCGGCGTTGACAATTTTTTTTACAGCTTGTGACTCTGTAATTGCATTCTTTCTTCTGTCAGTTATCAGCTGTTACTTTTAGCTTCCTTTAGAAAAAAAGTGTAAAAAAAGTATATTTGATTAAAGTTCATTCTAATTTTTATTAAAAATGCATTTACTTTCTTTAAAAACCCCGCATTACTTTTTGGGCAACCCAATAGTTCCTATATAAACCGATCTCCAGATTCTACTTCTTAAATCACTATAGGGCGCAATTCTTTTCCAAAATCAGATACAAATACGCCATATTGGTTCAGATTCAGATATAGCTCCTATATAAACCGATCTCCCAATTTGATTTCTTCAGCCCCTGTAAGCCGCAATTTTTGTCCGATTTAGCGGAAATTTCGGACGTAATGTTCCGTGCCAGGTACGGTCCAAATCGGTCTATTACCTGATAGCTCCCATATAAACCGATATCCAGATTTGACTTCTCGACCCCTTACAAGCTTCAATTTTTCTCCGATTTGGCTGAAATTTTGCATGTGGTGTTCTGTTACGTTAAGTATGAATCTGTGTTAAGTATGATTCAAATCGGCATATAGCCTGATATAGCTCCCACATAAACCTGTCTTCCGATTTGACTTCTTGAGCTCCTGGAGGCCTAAATTTCCATCCGATTTGGCTGAAATTTTGTATGTGGTGTTCTGTTATAACTTCCAACAACTGTGCCAAGTACGGTTTAAATCGCTCTATAACCTGATATAGCTCCCATATAAACCAATCTCCCGATTTAATTTCTTCAGCCCCTGGAAGCCGCAAGTTTTGTCCGATTTGACTGAAATTTCACACATAGTGTTCTGTTATGACTTCCAACAATTGTGCCAAGTACGGTCTAAATCGGTGAAGAATCTGATATAGCTCCCACATAAACCGATCTCCCGATTTGACTTCTTGAGCACCTGGGAGCCTCAAATTTCATCCGAATTGGCTGAAATGTAGCCTGTGGTGTTCTGTTCCGACTTCCAATAACTGTGCTAAGAATGGTTCAAATTGGTCTATAGTTCCCATATAAAACGATCTCCCGATTTGTTTACTTGAGCATTTACATGTCGCGATTTTTATCCAATTTGGCATGTGGTGTTCTGTTACGACTTCCAATGACTGTGCTTAGTACGGTCCAAATCGCTCTTTAACCAGATATAGGTCCGATCTCCCGATTTGACTTCTTGATCACCTGGAAGCCTCAATTATCATCTGATTTGGATGAAATTTTGCTTGTGGTGTTCTGTAACGACTTCCAATAACTGTGCTAAGAATGGTTCTAATCGTTCTATAGCCAGATATAGCTGCCATATAAAACAATCTCCCGATTTGTTTTCTTGAACCCTTACATGCCGCAATTTTTTTCCGATTTGTCTGAAATTTTGCATATAGCGTTCAGTTATGACTTCCAACAACTGTGCCAAATACGATCCAAAACTAGATATGGGAGATGGGTAAATACCCAAAAGGTATTTACCCGGTAAATTGGGTAAATTGTGTAAATACCCGGGTATTTACCCATTTATTCCCAAAAGTTGGGCATTTATAATTTTTAAAAAAAATTTTTGATAATTTGTATTCTTTGTATATAAACCTGATCTTCTGATCTCATAAAATCGGATTTCAAACCGATCTCTAGACTTAAAGTCTTGAGGCAATAAATTGGTAATTTTTCATCCGATTTCGATGAAATTTGGCACAGTGAGTTGTGGTAGACCCCTATACATTTCTGTGAAGTGCGGCTTAGATCGGACCATATTTGGATATTGCAGCCCTTAGACCGACCACTCGATCTTCTGATATAGAGTATTAAGGCCATAAAAGATCCATTTTTTACCCGAATTCGATGAAATTTGGTACAGTCTGCTATGGTGGACCCATTTCTGTCAAATGTGGTATAGATCGGACCATATTTGGATATAGCTGCCATATATGCCGATCTCCCGATATTGTGTAATGAGCCTGTATAAAGAATACGAAATCTTTGGAACATTTTTTATACCCAAGATATCTGCAAAATTATAAATACCCAAATAAATACCCTAGCGTTGGATAGTTACCCGGTAGAAACACATCTCTATCCATAACCAGATATAGCTCCCATATTTTAGCAAAATCCATGGTGGTGGGTTCCCAAGATTCGGCCCGGCCGAACTAAGCACGCTTTTACTCGATAATTTTCAGGGAATATTTCATTGAAATTTGATTTCACTTAAATCTAACAAAAACGCTAAATTAACCACATCGCAGCAACAAATTGTATTGTTTATATTAGAAACTTTATGTAGAACTATTCCTCTCCTTCATTCCTTATCTCTCCACATTATTTGCTTCTCTTTGCGATTTCTCTTATACAGAATTTCTAATTTCGTTAAATGCGTTAGCACGTTGGCTTGCAAATAAAAAAGAAGCAATAAATGCATGAATGGATGACTGACTGGACAAACAAATGGGCGCTGCTCGTGGGCTTATTGTTCATTTTTTCCAATTCCAGCTGATTGCGAACGCAAGGTAGCTGCAAAACAGTCGTCAGTTGTTTGTGGTCGAGGCACAACCGATCATCGCATGGAGTGAGTGGCCCGCGTGGCAAACCTCAAACGTTTAGTGATAAAAAAAAAAAAACAAACCATTGTGGAATTGGTTGAAAAGCGCCGGCAATCGTAAATTTTTCGGAAGAAATTAAGTAGAAATTATCAACAAATTATGATATGCAAAATAAAAAAAAAACAATTGAAAAATATAATTGTTAAACAACAAAGCGCTCAAAAATAATTACGATAATCGTGTCAGTTTGAAGACATTTGTGTTTGTTTATATGTATTTTTGGAAAACTTACGCTTGAGTACCTAATATTCAGCGTTTATGGGTGTATGTGGGAATTTCATACAAATGTCAACAAAATGTCAAGATTAATGGATAACTCTTTTGCACTCAGCAAATTTATAATTGATGGTCGCATATCGGGAGCAGTTGTTTTTACGCTGTTTGTGGTGTTGTGTGTGACCCCTCAGGCGTTATCTGATTCCGTAAATGTGGTGTACTTGAATCGCAACTGGTCGCTGAGGAATCAAAATGGATGTAAGTACATAGGTAGTTTGTTTATTTATTATAACCTGAGCTATAGAATGGAGGATATGCCTTCTATGTCATTTCGTTTGTAATTTCTCCAAATTTGTATCTTTGTCATGAGGTATTAGACCCTATAGTTCTTGATCTGAGTGGATTTGGCATTGTCCTCCTGTTTATCAAGCAAATAAGTGAAGCTATTCTTAATTTTTGGCAGAAATACTTTTTTATGGTGAATGTCAGTGGGGATGGTGTATGGATCAAATAAATTCGTCTGATTGATACGAGGGTTGCCTTTTATATTTCGGAATAAGAGAACAAAAACAAATATTAATCATCGAAAATCCCTTTACTGTTTTTCAAAATATTCCCCATTAGATCTTCTATACACTTTTCCATGGGTTTGAACAAATTGTCGAAGCACTTTTGCCACTCTGGTTGAGGTATCTGTAAAATTCTGCATTCTGAAGCGGTTGGCTTCTTCAGGTGTCTAAAAACGTAGACCTATCATTTAAGTTTTTACGAACCGGAACAAAAAGAAGTCAATCGGTGCCGGATGACACATCAAACCGATGTTTTGAGTGCTCAACAAGTAAAAAGTCGTTATGTTCGGCTGGGCCGAACTTTGGATACCGACCACCTCGGGTGTATTGGGTTGCCCAAAAAGTAATTGCGGATTTTTCATATAGTCGGCGTTGACAAATTTTTTCACAGCTTGTGACTCTGTAATTGCATTCTTTCTTCTGTCAGTTATCAGCTGTTACTTTTAGCTTGCTTTAGAAAAAAAGTGTAAAAAAAGTATATTTGATTAAAGTTCATTCTAAGTTTTATTAAAAATGCATTTACTTTCTTTTAAAAAATCCGCAATTACTTTTTGGGCAACCCAATATATGTAAACCACCTTTTATCAAAATCCGGTGAAAAATGCATACCTTATGCCCCATAGCAGCTATATCGATATATATAACACATCGGACAATAAATGCGCCTTTTATGGGCCCAAAACATTAAATCGAAAGATCGGTTTATGTGGCAGCTATATGCAAATCTGGACCGATCTGAGTGAAATTGATGAAAGATGTCGAAGGGCCTAACACAACTCACTGTCCCAAATTTCAGCGACATCGGACAACAAATGCGCCTTTTATGGTCCCAAAACCGTAAATCGAGGGATCGGTCTATATGGCAACTATATCCAAATCTGGACCGATTTGGTCCAAATTGCAGAAAAATGTCGATGAGCCTAACACAATTCACTGTCCCAAATTTCGGCGACATCGGACAATAAATGCGCCTTTTATGAGCCCAAAACCTTAAATCGAGAGATCACTCTATATGGCAGCTATATCCAAATCTGGACCGATCTGTACCATATTGCAGAAGAAGAATGTCGAAAGGCCTAACACAGCTTATAGTCCCTAATTTAAAACTTTGCACAGATTCTTTTTTCATAGGCAGGTTAAGTTCGAAGATGGGCTATATCGGACTATATCTTGATATAGCCCCATATAGTCCGATCCGCCGATTTAGGGTCTTAGGCCCATAAAAGCTACATTCATTATCCGATTTTGCTAAAATTTGGGAAAGTGAGTTGTGTTAGGCCCTTCGACACCTTTCTTCAATTTGGCCCAGATCGGTCCAGATTTGGATATAACTGTCATATAGACCGATCCGCCGATTTAGGGTCTTAGGCCCATAAATGCCACATTAGTTATCCGATTTTGCTGAAATTTGGGACAGTGAGTTGTGTTGGGCCCTTCGACATCCTTCACCAATTTGGCTCAAATCGGTCCAGATTTGGATATGGCTGCAATTAGGCCTTAATCGATCAAGAATTGCATAAGGCTAAGGACCCATAAACGGCACATTTATTGTCCGATGTCGCCAAAATTTGGGACAGTGAGCTGTGTTACGCCCTTCGACATCCTTCCTTAGTTTGGCCCACATCGGTCCAGATTTGGATATGGCTGCCACATAGATCGATGTCTCGATTTAAGGTTTTGGGCCCATAAATGGCGCATTCATTGTCCGATGTCGCCGACATTTGGGACAGTGAGTGAAATTAAGCCCTTCGACATACTTCTGCATTGTGGCACAGATCGGTTCAGATTTGGATATAACTACCATAATGACCGATCTCTCGATTTAAGGTTTGGATCCCATAAAAGGCGCATTTATAGTCCGATGTCGCCGAAATTTGGGACAATGAACTGTGTTAGGACCTTCGACATCCTTCTTCAATTTAGCCCAGATCAGATCAGATTTGAATATAGCTGTCATATAGACCGATGTCTTGATTTAAGATTTTGGGCCCATAAAAGGCGTGAAATTTGGGACAGTGAGTTGTGTTAGGCTCTTCGACATTTTCTGCAACTTGGCCCAAATCGGTCCAGTTTTGGATATAGCTGTCATTTAGACCGATATCGTGATTTAAAGTCTTGGCCCCATAAAAGGCGCCTTATAATCCGATTTTACTGAAATTTGACACAGTGACTTATGTTAGGCTTTTCAACATCCGTGTAGTATATGGTGCAGATCGACTTATTTTAAGATGTAGCTACTGAAAAGACCAATAGTTTGTTATACACAATTGAACAATGACTTGTACTTATAAGTATTTGGTCCAAATCGGAATATATTTCAATATAACTGCTATGGGGCATAAGGTATGCATTTTTCACCGGATTTTCACGAATGGTGGTTTCTATATAAATCCAAGGTGGTGTGTATCCAAAGATAGGCCCGGCCGAACTTAACGCCTTTTTACTTGTTCTTATTTTCATTAGTGATCTGTTAAGTCAGACATCGAATCCGATCTAGTCATTTGCGGTTGACTGTAACCTCTGTCATTTGTACTCATTCGACCATAAGCCGGGTCTTCGAGACATTGAGGACAAGAGGCAGGTAAAGGACGATACACTCTGCCTGGATTTACTGGTCATTTCTGAGTGGGGTCCAATAAATCGAGTTGATTTTAATGCGCGAAAGACTCAGTGCTGGTATTTGTCACACAAACGATTTGTTGATCCATTACGAGCATCTTTTTCTACCAACGGTATAGAAGAAAATACAAAGTTAAATATGTCCTTTGGGAAAATACAAAGTTATGTGCGTTGGGCTTAACATGTATTTGAAGTGTCGAAAGAAGCATTCAAGTGCTTAGGCTTCCTTAAACAGTGTAAGAATTAATTCACTCCTTCTGAACTTCTGATCTGATCTGGAGCATAAAAAGCATCCTTGGAGCTACTGAACCATGTACCGAGGACAGTAGGGTATCCAGCTCTATTGCCTTTCTTGAACATCGTCGCAATATGGGTTGTTTTGCGCTGTTCTATCGGTACTTTCTTGGTGCATGTTCGTCTTCTTATTCCTGATGTAAGGATGTTTGTCAGAAATACTATACATTCCAGGAACTCACACCCGTTTGTAATTGATTGGCCAGTGGACCGGACAATGCATTATAGAGAGAATTCTTATTTCGCCCGAACCGTTCTTATGTGGAATCGACTTCCGGCTAATGTTTTTTCCACCCATTTTGACATCCCGAGATTTAAGAAAAATGTCAATAAACACTACATCCTTCCGCCCCATCCCCCCTCCAATTCCTAATTCATATTCGCCAACGCAATGCACTGCGTTAATATGGGTCATCCCCTGCGTGTAAATTGATAAAAAAATAAGTGAGAGCGTGCTAAGTTCGGCCAGGCCGAATCTTATATTTCCTCCACCATGTATCACATTGGTCGAGTTCTTTGCACGGTATCTCTTTTTAAGCAAATAAAGAATAGTGGATAAGAACTGTTGTGCTATTATATGTTATAGTGCGGTATATCAAGTTATAGTCGATTCGTACCATAAGTGAATTGAATGTTCAAGACCATAGTAGAAGTCATTGGGTTATATTTCAGTCCATTCGGTTAAGAATTGCGCCTTGTAGGGGCTCAAGAAGCATAATCGGGATATCGGTTTAAGTGGAAGCTATATGAGGCCACTGATTGTTTAAGATCAAATTGGACACGTATGTTGAAGGTCATGGGAGAAGCCGTTGTACAAAATTTCAGCAAATTCGGATTAGAATTGGGCCCTCTAGAGGCTTAAGAAGTCAAGATTCCAGATCGGTTTATATGACAGCTACATCAGGTTATGAGCCGATTTAATCCAAATTTATCTGAGTTGGTGGAAATCATATCGAAATACTTCATGCTAAATTTCAGCCAAATCGGAAAAGAACTGCACCCTCTAGTGGCTCAAGAAGCCAAGATGCCAGATTGGTTTATATGGCGGCTATATCAAGTTATGGACCGATTTAAACCATACTTAGCTCATTTGTTGGAAGTCATAACAAAACATCTTGCGTCAAATTTCAGGAAAATCGGATAAGAATTGCGCCCACTAGTGGCTCAAGAAGTCATGGTCCTAGACCGGTTTATATGGCACTTTATCAGGTTATAGACCGATTTCAAGATCGGTTTATATGGCAGCTATATCAAAACATGGACCGATATGGCCAATTTACAATCCCAATCGACCTACGCTAAGATATATTTGTGGAAAATTTCTAGTGCTTAGTTTTACTATTTCGAAAGTTTTCGACAGACGGACGGACGGACGGACATGGCTAGTTCGACTTAAAATGTCGCGACGATCAAGAATATATATACTTTATGGGGTCTTAGACACATATTTCGAGGTGTTCCAAACGGAATGACGAAATTAGTTTACCCCCCATCCTATGGTAGAGGGTATAAAAAACTGATATGGGCCCCATTTTCACTTCTGGAACCCCTATAAAATATAAATCGTATATGATTTAGTTGAAATTTAACTTATGATGACTTTTGTGTACAGAATGGTCTTTTCTTTTAAGTACGTGAGAAATGCTGTTCTTGGTGAAAGGTATTAAAAGTTCGGTATGTACGAAATTATCGCGTTTTAACTTATTTCTTGTAATGCTTGTCTACTTTCATTGTATCAATATTAGGGCAATAAAGATTATTAGTCTACAACTTCTGCAAACGGCAATACAGCAGAAACGACAAAAATGTGTTTATTACAATCAATAACAAGTCTTATATCATTAGAGACTAGTTTTCAGGCAAGTGCCTTTGATAATATTCCAAATAGTTTTGGACTATTAGTCACTTCTAAGAGAAGCAGTGACGAAATCAATTTATAACAATTTGTATTCCTATATTTATATACACCATAGAAAGAGGAAAGGGGTGCCTTCTCAATATATAGCAAATCAGTTCGATGGTTTAGTTGGAAAATGTTAGCATGCGATACTGTTGTATTGAAATTTCAAAATAAAGATCTTCAATACCAAAAACGAAAAAAATCCTACAGTGCATTCTTTTTCAATCTTTAAAGAGGCTTACAGAAGGAGTAAGGATAAGATTCTTGGACCCCCTTTGGTGGGATTAAAATACAATCTGCTTTCAGTGTAGATACTAATAGCAGATCATGTTACCAATATGTTTCCCCAATCTTTTACTATGTATTGTACATTTTTAGGATGTATGTAGAAATTATCTTCTTTATTTATTTCTCGACCTATCCCAAAAACTTAAGATTACCCAGCATAATGTGACAATTCAAAATAGTTACCATCAAACGCATTTCATAGTTTGAAGTACTTGTTGTTAACATTTTTATGTATTTCTTTAATTGATTGCCTATGTCTTTAAGCAATTAATATGTTTTTGATCTGCTATTTCCGATGATGATGGATTACGTCCTAATCCAACGATAAGATTATAAATGTAGTTGTTTTTTGCAAACTTCCATAATATCAATAGTTAGCAATTATGGAACAATAACATTGATTCCAGGAAAACTCTCAGTGGTAATCAAAGAAGTGCTGAAGTCGAAGAAATATTTACACTGCAAATGGTTTAGTTTTGAAGTGAACTAACAACAATGTACCTACGTAACCAACCAAATTAGTAAAATATCATGTTTACAGTAATACATAATATACCCGTAAACATTTGATTAACAACCAGGGGATACATTACTCAGATTTAAGTTTTATCCCAGTGAAAAATATCCTCTTTTTTATGCCGAACATATCTTTGATACCTGACAAATGTGGCCTGTATTAATGAGGCGATGGATAATCGCTACACATTTTTGTACCCATTACCATAGGATGAGACAGGGGCGTAGCCAGGAGTATAAAAAAAAAGTTTAAGTTAATTTTATTCTAATCATTTCAGTAAAAGATTTTTAAATGAAAAAATTTCATACATCTAATCTTCTTATATATAAAAATCAATTTGTGTTTGTGTATAGGTTTGTTTGTATGTTTGTGTGTTCCTTATAGACTCAGAAACGGCTGAACCGATTTTCTTGAAATTTTCACAAATGATGCATAATGACCCCGTGGTGAAAATAGGGTACTACATTTTTTGATATCTGAAGGGGGCTCCCTCCCCCTTACCCTAATTTTCAGAAACGCCATTGATAATTATGCCGATCGGCTCAGAGTCATTTTCTGATTCGATTTAGCCATGTCCGTCTTTCCGTCTATGAGTCCATGTATTTTTATACCCACCACCGAAGGATGGGGGTATATTCATTTTGTCATTCCGTTTGCAACACATCGAAATATCTATTTCCGACCCTATAAAGTATATATATTCTTGATCAGCGTAAAAATCTAAGACAATCTAGACATGTCCGTCCGTCTGTCCGTCTGTCTGTTGAAATCACGCTACAGTCTTTAAAAATAGAGAGATTGAGCTGAAATTTTGTACAGATTCTTTTTTTGTCCATAAGCAGGCTAAGTTCGATGATGGGCTATATCGGACTATATCTTGATAGAGACCCCATGTAGACCGATCGGCCGATTAAGGTTCTTAGTCCCATAAAAGCCAAATTTATTATCCGATCTTGCTGAAATTTGGGACAGTAAGTTGTGCTAGGCCTTTCGACATCTTTCTTCAATTTGGCCCAGATCGGTTCAGATTTGGATATAGCTGCCATATAGACCGATCCTCCCATTTAGGGACTAAGGCCCATAAAAGCTACATTTATTATCCGGTTTCGCTGAAATTTGGAACAGTGAGTTGCCATAGGCCTTTCGACATCTTTCTTCAATTTGGCCCAGATCGGTTCAGATTTGGATATAGCTGCCATATAGACCGATCCTCCCATTTAGGGACTAAGGCCCATAAAAGCTACATTTATTATCCGGTTTCGCTGAAATTTGGAACAGTGAGTTGTGTTAGGACTTTCGACATCTTTCTCTAATTTGGCCCAGATCGGTTCAGATTTGGATATAGCTGCCATATAGACCGATTTCTTGATTTATGGTTTTGGGCCCATAAAATGCTTATTTATTGTCCGATGTCGCCGAAATTTGGGACAGTGAGTTGCCATAGGCCAGTTGACATGCTTCGTTAATTTGGCTCAGATCGGTCCAGATTTGGATATAGCTGGCATATAGACCGATCTTCCGATTTAGCGTCTAAGGCCCATAAAAGCCACATTTATTATCCGATTTGCTGAAATTTGGGACAGTGAGTTATTTTAGGCCCTTCGACATCTTTCTTCAATTTGGTCCAGATCGGTTCAGATTTGGCTATAGCTGCCTTATAGACCGATTTCTTGATTTATGGTTTTGGGCCCATAAAATGCATATTTATTGTCCGATGTCGCCGAAATTTGGGACAGTGAGTTAAGTTGAGCCCCTTGACATACTTTTGCAATATCGCAGAGATCGGTTCAGATTTGGATATAGCTGCCATATAGGTCGATATCGCGATTTAAGGTCTTGGCCCCATAAACGGCGCATTTATAATCCGATTTCACTGAAATTTGACACAGTGAC
Source organism: Stomoxys calcitrans (assembly GCF_963082655.1). Lineage (NCBI taxonomy): Eukaryota > Metazoa > Arthropoda > Insecta > Diptera > Muscidae > Stomoxys > Stomoxys calcitrans. The sequence goes on along the minus strand of NC_081553.1, from coordinate 32,650,248 downwards.
TTATGTTAGGCTTTTCGACATCCGTGTCGTATATGATTCAGATCGGTTTATTTTTAGATGTAGCTAGTGTACTTTTAGTATTTGGTCCAAATCGAAACCTATTTCGATATAACTGATATGGGACATAAGGTATGAACTTTTCACCGAATTTTGATGAAAGGTGGTTTACATATATTCCCGAGGTGGTGGGTATCCAAAGATCGGCCCGGCCGAACTTAACGCCTTTTTACTTGTTTTAGTAATCAAAATGCAGTTCGTATTTGTTGTCCAATCATCACAAATATTCTACACATATCACAAGGACGAACGCTATTGATTTTGGTCAAAATCGGTTTAGATTTAGATATAGCTTCCATATATATGTATCGCCCGATTTGCCCTTAAATGACCGTAGTAGCTACAATTTTCAATCGATCTACACAAAATTTCATCAAAATCGATTCAGATTAAGATATAGCTCCCATATATATGTATCGACCGATTTGCACTAAAATGCTACAATTTTCAATCGAACTGCACAAAATTTGGCATGATTTGCTTTGTTTTTAATCTTAACATATCCGCAAAATCTCATCACAGTTGTAGTAGCTACAATTTTCAATCGATCTGCACAAAATTTGACACGGATTGTTTTGCTAATTATCTTAATATATCTGCTAGATTTTACCAAAATTGGTTCAGATTTGGATATTGCTCCTATGTATGTGTAACACCCGATTTATTATATAGTCGTCACAGCCCGACTTTTGGCTTTCTTTACTGGTTTAATGTACAGATTTTTCATATTTTTTGCTAAAGACAATATTTTAATTAAATTGTTTATTGTAACTTATTGGGTGCCCAAAAAGTAATTGCGGATTTTTTAAAAGAAAGTAAATGCATTTTTAATAAAACTTAGAATGAACTTTAATCAAATATATAATTGCCATTTTGTTCGATAACCTTTTGCCATCTTCCTGGCAAATTTAGTATTCCACGCTCATAGAACTTCTGGCCTTTATCTGCAAAAAACTGAACCAAGTGCGATTTTATAGCCTCATCATTGCCGAAAGTTTTACCATTTAAGGAGTTCTGCAAAGATCGAAATAAATGGTAGTCTGATGGTGCAAGGTCAGGGCTATATGGTGGATGCATCAAAAGTTCCCAGCCAAGCTCACTCAGTTTTTGGCGAGTGACCAAATTGTGTGCGGTCTAGCGTTGTCCTGGTGGAATATGGCACCTTTACGATTGACCAATTCTGGTCGCTTCTCCTTGATGGCTGTATTCAATTTGTCCAATTGTTGACAGTAAACATCCGAATTAATCGTTTGGTTCCTTGGAAGCAGCTCAAAATATACCACACCCTTCCAATCCCACCAAACAGACAGCATAACCTTCTTTTGGTGGATATTAGCCTTTGAAGTGGTTTGAGCTGGTTCACCATGCTTGGACCATGATCGTTTTCGACTAACGTTGTTGTAAACAATCCATTTTTCATCTCCAGTTATGATTCGTTTTAAAAACGGATCGAATTCATTGCATTTAAGGTGCATATCACAAGCGTTGATTCGGTTTGTTAAATGAATTTCTTTCAATACATGTGGTACCCATATTAAAATTGACGCCAAACAAACAAATGTAAACAAAATTTCGCGCACTTTTTTTCTAAAGCAAGGTAAAAGTATCAGCTGATAACTGACAGAAGAAAGAATGCAATTACAGAGTCACAAGCCGTTGAAAAAATTTGTCAACGCCGACTATATTACTACTATATTACCGACAATTACTTTTTGGGCAACCCAATAATTTTCAATGTCTTTCATTTGTCTTTCAATTTTGAACAATAATGCAATTATTTGGTAATTTGTTATTTTTGTTAAACGATACAAAAAAAAAAAAAAAAAAACATTGAGTCCGAAAGTTCGTCTTATGTCTCTTGAGGTCACTGTGAATTTCTTAGATATCGGTTCAGATTTAAACATAGCTCCCATATTGCCCAATCTTCTCAACATTTTGCACAACGCTTGGTTTTACGATTATGAGTCCCATTCCATATTCATCTATTTCTTAGAATGTTCCTTATTCAGTCTCTGAGAGCCTGTTCTACAAAATTGGAAGTTATAATTGAATCCCTTTCTTTTCTCCTTAGCCATCTATATTAAGGATGTTATTATACCCAGTGGGGTCTACTCGTCAATGTATGGTGAAAATGTTTTGGATTCCTGGAATGATGTAAACTTACGATGGATAGCTTATGACAACTGGACGTACACCAATGAATTTTCTGGTAACTGCTAATGCCAAAAAGTTTAAAAGTTTTTAATAACAATAAACCATTTTCTCAAATTTCAGTCAACACTACAGAACTGAAGAATATCCGCTTCAAAAACCTTACGCTCTATGGCATCGATACTGTGGCCGAAGTGCGCCTCAATCATTATCTCTTGGGTCGTACTGATAATATGTTTGTGCGCTACTCCTTTGAGATATCCAAGTATCTGAAGGAAGAAAATCTCTTGGAAATTGAAATCCTTTCGCCCGTCCATGCTGCCTTGCAAAAGGCCAATGAGTTGATGGCCCAAGGTATTGAGGTGCCTCCGAATTGCCCCAATCCCCGTTATCATGGTGAATGCCACATGAATATGCTGCGTAAAATGCAGGCCAGTTTCTCTTGGGATTGGGGTTTGGCTGCCCCCTCCATGGGCATATGGAAGACAGTGGCATTGGAGTATTATGATGTAGCACTGATACGTGAAGTCGATGTGGCCATGACAAAAAATGATACCCATTGGAATATGGATGTGCGTGTGTTTATCGATAGTGCTGGACATCATGATTTCTATGCTGAATTGACTTTTTATGCAGTGTAAGTAGAATCGCAAGACACACTCTCAAACAATGTTTGGAAGAAAATTTAAATAATTGATAAACGATGTTTGTGATCTCTTTTTTTGTTGTTTTTTTTATGGGTAGTGAGCTACTTAAGAATCCCCTGATAATCAATGATTACACCAAAGTTCCAATTAGTTACAAGGCTCCTGTCATTATGTTTCAGGTGGCCTTTCCAATTGTGAGTAAATGGGAAAACTGACATTGTTTCTAATTTATAACAATTTGAGTGTTTTTCTGTTTGTTATAGAACAAGGTTACTTTATGGTGGCCCAATGGCCATGGAGAACAAAAACTCTATCCTTTACACTTTAGCCTAAAGGCTTGGTGGGATGCAAGCGGCACTAGTCTAAGAAATAGAGTCACTTCGAAAAAGTCAATACGTGTTGGTTTTCGTACCATCGAATTGGTGGAGGATGCTGTCAGCGAAGGTAAGTGAAAAGGGACTGAAAGGGGTACAATGACTGAAAGGAGTAAAAGGACTGAAAGGAGTAAAAGAACTGAAAGGAGTAAAAGGACTGAAAGGGGTACAATGACTGAAAGGGGTACAAGGACTGAAAGGGATAAAAGGACTGAAAGGGGTAAAAGGACTGAAAGGGGTTTGATATCATATGGGTCAATATTGTATTTTTTTTTCCTTACAGGTACTGGAAATTCTTTCTTCTTTCGAGTGAATGGCAAGGAGATCTTTATGAAGGGCAGTAATTACATACCAAGTCATATATTGCCTGAATACAGTTTTGATGCCCTCAGAAGTGAGTATTATGCAGAGGTATGGGACCAAACTTGATCTACAATTCGGGTAACATAAAAAGTTCAAGTCATAGAAATGCGTTAGCAAAGATTGAACAGCTTTACAAGTCGTTGTCTAAAAAAAAATAAAGGGTGATAAAAAATCGTAGTCATATTTGAGCGACAAGGTTCTCAGAAGTTACAATCCAAAAAACCTTTTATACCCACCACCAAAGGATGTCGGTATATTGGGTTGCCCAAAAAGTAATTGCGGATTTTTCATGTAGTCGGCGTTGACAAATTTTTTCACAGCTGGCACTCTGTAATTGCATTCTTTCTTCTGTCAGTTATCAGCTGTTAATTTTAGCTAAGTTTTATTACAAATGCATTTATTTTCTTTTAAAAAATCCGCAATTACTTTTTGGGCAACCCAATACTAACCTAGACATTCCGTTTGTAACACTTCGAAATATTGACCTGGGACCCCATAAAGTATATATGATCTCGATAGTCTCGACATTCTTATTCGATCTTGCCATGTCCGTCCGTCTGTCGAAATTACGATATGGGTCGAACGAAGCTTGAAATTTCGCCCAGATGCTTAATACTGATGTAGGTTTGTTGGGAATTGCAAATGGGCTAAATCGGTTTAGATTTGGATATAGCTCCCATATAAACCGATCTCCCGATTTGACTTGTGTAGCCTCTGAAAGGAACAAAATTAATCCGATTTGGCTGAAATTTTGCACATAGTTGTCTCTTATGACTTCCAACATGCATGCCATGTATGGTCCAAATCGGGTTATAACCTGATGTAGCTCCCATACAAACCGATCTCCCGATTTCACTTTTTGAGCCCCTGGAAGCCACAAAATTCGGGAAATTTTGCACAGATACTTAATATTGATGTAGGTCGTTGGTCGATTCAGATTTCGATATAGTTCCCATATAAACCGATCTCCCGATTTGACTTCTTGAGCCCCTGGAAGCCGCAATTTTCATCCATTTTGGCTGAAATTTTGTATGGAGTGTTCCGGGGTGATGACTTCCAACAATTGTGCCAAGTGCGGTCCACATCGGTCTATAAGCTGATATAGCTCCCATATAAACCGCACATTACAAGCCGCAATTTTTGCCCTATTGGTCTGAAATTTTGCATCTGGTGTTCCGTTATGATTTCCAACAACTATGTCAAGTTCGGTCCAAATCAGTCAGTGTAAACCGTTCACTTGATCATCCTTGTTCGGTTCCTAGTAGCTTTAGTTTTGGCTGGTTTGGTAGAAGTTTGGTATGTAGAATAAAACAAGTAAGAGCGTGCTAAGTTCGGCCGGGTCAAATCTTATATACCCGCCAGCATGGATCGCATTTGTCGAGTTCTATGCGCGGTATCTCATTTTAGGCACACGAAGAATATTGAATAAGAACTATATTGCTATTGGAGCTATATCAAATTATAGTCCGATTAGGACCATAAATGAATGTTGAACATTGTAGAAGTCATTGTGTAATATTTCAGATCATTCGGATAAGAATTGCGCCTTGTAGGGGCTCAAGAAGCAAAATCAGGAGATAATTTTATATGGGAGCTGTATATAGCTATTGATCGATTCAGACTATATTAGACACGTATGTAGAAGGTCATGAGAGAAGCCGTTGTACAAAATTTCAGCCAAATCGGATGAGAATTGGGTCCTCTAGAGGTTCAAGAAGTCAAGAACCCAGATCGGTTTATATGGCAGCTATATCAGGTTCAATGCCGATATACTATACTTAGCACAGTTATTGAAAGTCATAACAAAACACCTCGTGCAAAATTTCAGTCAAATCGGACGAGAATTGCGCCCTCTAGAGGCTCAAGAAGTTAAGACCCAAGATCGGTTATATGGCAGCTGTATCAAAACATGAACCGATTTGCACAATACTTAGCACAGTAGTTGGAATTGATACAAAAACTAAACGTTCAAAATTTCAGTCAAAGCGGATGAGAATTGCGCCCTCTAGAGGCTCAAGAAGTCAAGACCCAAGATCGGTTTATATGGCAGTTATATCAAAACAAGGACCGATTTGGCCCATTTACAATCCCAACGGACCTATACTAATAAAAAGTATTTGTGCAAAATTTCAAGCAGCTAGGTTGACTCCTTTGAAAGTTAGCGTGGTTTCGACAGACAGACGGACGGACGGTCGGATGGACGAATGGACAGACGGACGGACATGGCTAGACATGACATGACGATCAAGAATATATATAATTTATGGGGTCTCAAACGCATATTTGAGGTGTTACAAACAGAATGACGAAATTAGTATACCCCCATCCTATGGTGGAGGGTATAATAATCGATTGAGTTTGAAATACGTATTAATAACCTACACCACTACTGTGGTACAGGTTTTTATAACTAAGTGCATTTGTTTGTAACACCAGAAAGGAAGAGAGTAGACCCTTTGATAAGTATACCGATCGACTCAGAATCACTTTCTGATTCGATTTAGCTATGTCCATGTCCGTCTGTCTGTCTGTCCATGTTAATTTGTATACAAAGTACAGGTCGTAATTTTCATCCGATCGTCTTCAAATTTGGTATGGGCATGTTTTATGGCCTAGAGACAAAGCCTATTGCAATTGGAAAAATTCGGTTCAGATTTGGATATAGCTTCCATATATATGTTCATCCGATTTGCAGTAATAATGCAATAAAATAGTCATTTGTTAGCCGATTATCTCGAAATTCGACAGGAAGGATTTCCTTACGACTCTCAATGTTACTGGTGAATTTCATAAAAATCGGTTCAGATTTGGAAATAGCTTCCATATATATGTTCGTCCGATTTGCAGTAATACAGCAATAAAATGGTCATTTGTTGCCCGATTCTCTTGAAATTCGACAGGAAGGATTTCCTTACGACTCTCAATGTTTCTGGTGAATTTCATAAAAATCGGTTCAGATTTGGAAATAGCTTCCATATATATGTTCGTCCGATTTGCAGTAATACAGCAATAAAATGGTCATTTGTTAACCGATTCATCTCGAAATTTTGCAGGAAGGATTTTCTTATGACTCTCGATATTGCTGGCGAATTTCATAGAAATCTGTTCAGATTTAGGTATATGTCTCATATATATATATATCGCTCGATTTTAACTCCTAGACCCACTGCAAGCGCATTTATTGACCAATCTTGCCAAAATTTTGTACAACGGTTTCCTCGACGACTTCCACAATATCCATAAAGTTTGGTCGAAATCGGTTCAGATTTAGATATAGCTCCCATGTATATGTTCTTCAGATTTTGGGTAATTTGTTGTCATTTGTCAACCGTAGTTATAACATTTTGAGCATATTTGCTTTGCTCGAAATTTTTATAGGGTAGGTGTAGGGTATTATAAAGTCGGCACCGCCTGAATTTTGCATTTCCTTACTGGTTTTGAATAAATTTTGTAGCAGAAGGAATGGTGGTGGCTTCCCAAGATTCGACCCGGCCGAACTTAGCGCGCTCTTACTTGTTTAATTTAGACCAATGACAGCGACCACTGTGCATTGGGGGGTATTTATGCCTACGTCACCTATTAATACCATTTACCGATGTTACAGATGGTTTCCACATATTATACCAAGACAAGATCAGTATGTAAAATTGACCTGGGCTTTGTCGAGATAGAGCCCCTGCGACAGCATAACGTCTACTCTGAATATAAAAAATTTAGTATGACAACCTTTAGTATTTTTCTACCCATCACCGAAGGATGGCGGTATATTAATTTTATCATTCCATTTGCAACACATCGAAATATTCATTTCCGACCCTATAAAGTGTATATATTCTTGATAAGCGTAAAAATCGAAAATATTGGGTTGCCCAAAAAGTAATTGCGGATTTTTCATATAGTCGGCGTTGACAATTTTTTTCACAGCTTGTGACTCTGTAATTGCATTCTTTCTTCTGTCAGTTATCAGCTGTTACTTTTAGCTTGCTTTAGAAAAAAAGTGTAAAAAAAGTATATTTGATTAAAGTTCATTCTAAGTTTTATTAAAAATGCATTTACTTTCTTTTAAAAAAACCGCAATTACTTTTTGGGCAACCCAATAGCTGCCATATAGACCGATCTTGCGATTAAAGGCTTTGGGCCCATAAAAGGCGCTTTTATTGTCCAGTGTCGCCGAAATTTGGGACAGTGAGTAAAATTAAGCCCCTCGACATACTTCTGCAATATGGCACAGATCGGTCCAGATTTGGATATAGCTGTCATATAGACCGATCTCTCGATTTAAGGTTTTGAGTCCATAAAAGGCGCACCTTCGACATTCTTCTTCAACTTGGCTTAAATCGGATATAGCGGTCATATAGACCGATCTCTCGATTTGAGGTTTTGTGCCAATAAAAGGCGCATTTATTGTCCAATGTCGCGGAAATTTGGGACAATGGCTTGTACTTATTAGACAATGGGACAATGGCTTGTACTTATTAGTATTTGTTGCAAGTCGGAACATATTTCGATATAGCTGCTGTGGGGCATACGGTATGCATTTTTCACATAATTTTGACGAAAGGTGGTTTACATATATACCCGAGGTGGTGGGTATCGAAAGTTCGGCCCGACCGATCTTAACGCCTTTTTACTTGTTATACCCTCCACCATAGGATGGGGGTATACTAACTTCGTCATTCTGTAACTCCTCGAAATATTCATCTAAGACCCCCTAAAGTATATATATACTTGGTCAACATGACATTTTAAATTGATCTAACCATGTCCGTCCGTCTGTCCGTCTACGGCCAAAATTAGTCTTTAACCTGATAAACTGGTCTCTCGATCATACTGTCTGCCGAAAGCACGCCAACTTTCGAAGGAGTAAATCTAGCCGATGGAAATTTTCCACAAATACTTCTTCCAATAAATATGCTAAGTATGGTGGAGATCGGTCCAAAACCTGATATTGCTGTCATATAAACCGATCTGGGATCTTGACTTCTTGAGCCTCTAGAGTGCGCAATTATTATCCGATTTGGCTGAAATTTTGTACAACGGTTTTTCCCATGACTTCCAATATAGGTGTCAAATATGGTATGAATCGGTCTATAGCCTGAAACAGTATCGGTCTATAGCTTGAACCAGCACTACAGAGATACCAGGAAAAGAAATCCACAAATTTGATCCATGGTGGAGGGTATATAAGATTCGGCCCGGCCGAACTTAGCACGCTCTTACTTGTTTTAATTTCTATTTCAGTTGGTCATCTCTTAAACTCAGCGAAGGAGGCCCATCATAATATGATTCGCGTCTGGGGTGGTGGCATATACGAATCCGATTATTTTTATGATTTGGCCGATGCGTCTGGTATTTTGATATGGCAAGATATGATGTTCGCTTGTGCCATGTATCCTACAACCGACTCATTTTTGGCATCGGTACGTAAAGAAGTTGTGCAAAATGCCCAAAGGCTCTCCCATCATGCAAGTGTTGCCATATTTGCTACAAATAACGAAAATGAAGTGGCCATAGCCCAAAACTGGTATGGCACCATGGAGGAGAGATATAAAACTGAATATAGGGAATTATATTTGGCAACGGTGGTGCATGAACTCAAGGTGGTGGGGCATAATGATAGACCCAATCCATTGGTGTCATCGCCATCAAATGGCAAGGAATCGGCTAAGGATAATTATATATCGGAAAATCCTCAGGATCCCAATTATGGAGATGGTAGGTTTTTTAAACTTAAAAAAAAGAAAAAAATAATTTTATAAGGAATTTTTTTCTTTTCCAGTACACTTCTATGATGTCTTCAAAGATGGCTGGAATCCCTCCATATATCCTCGTCCCCGTTTTGCTTCAGAATATGGCTTCCAGAGCATTCCCTCGCTAACGGCCTGGCGCCGTTCCATGTATGACAATGATAGTTTAAGTGATCTAATAGAACATCGGCAACACCATCCTTTGGGCATGTTGGCCATCACTACTTTGGTTAGGCAACATTTTCCTTTACCCTTGCCGGAGGATGATAACTATTTGGAGGGCTTGGCCTATTTCAGTCAACTTACACAGGCAATGGCTACCAAAGTGGAGACAGAATTTTATCGCAGTCTACGCAATACTGAGCACAGAACTATGGGCGCCCTCTATTGGCAATTGAATGATGTATGGGTGGCTCCCTCATGGTCGGCCATAGATTTTTATGGAAATTTCAAGGTGAGTTAAAGAATCTTTTCAGAATGTTATTGGTTTTAATGCTCAATTGTTTATATAGCTACTGCATTATTGGTCTAAGGAATTCTTGGCTCCCATTGCCATTGTGGCTTTGCCGGATAGTAGAACCAATTCCATAAATGTCTCCTTGATATGTGATGACTTTAAAGTGGAGACAGAAGGCTTGTATGTTTCGATGCATATTTACAAATGGTCTCAATTATATCCCAAGGATACCAAAACCTGGCCAGCAACGTTGGTAAGTTGATTACAAACGATAGACGGACAAACTGCACAGCAAAGATATGGGGACAGAGAGATATGGCCAAGCCGAATCAGGATGAATTTCTGAGTTGAACCGTACATTTGATTACAAATTCCATATAAATATTTTCCTTGTATACTAATTTCATGCTAGGACCTAAAATAATCAACTGGATTCCTTGAAAAGTTCTACATTTAACAAATCGGTCCATGTTTTGATATAGCTGCCATATAAAACGATCTTGTGTCTTGACTTCTTGAGCCAATAGAGGGCGCAATTCTCATCCGATTTGGCTAAAATTTTGCAGAACGTGTTTTGTTATGATATGCCACAACTCTGCTAAGTATGGATCAAATCGGGAAATAACCTGATATAGCTGTCATATAAACCGATCTTGAATCGTGATTTCTTGAGCCAATAGAGGGCGCAATTCTCATCCGATTTGTTTGAAATTTTGCATGAGGTGTTCTGTTATGACTTCCAACAACTGTGCTAAGCTTGGATCAAATCGGTGAATAACCTGATACAGTTGCCATATAAACCGATCTTGGATCTTGATTCTTGAGCCAATAGAGGGCGCAATTCTCATCCGATATTTCTGAAATTTTGCATGAGGTGTTCTGCTATGACTTCCAACAACTGTGCTAAATATGGTTCAAATCGGTACATAACCAATACAACTGTGCTAAGCTTGGATCAAATCCTGAAATAACCTGGTATAGCTGCCATATAAACCGATCTTGAATCGTGACTTCTTGAGCCAATAGAGGGCGCAATTCATATCCGATTTCGCTGAAATTTAGCATGAGATATTTTTTTAATGACTTTCAACAACTGTGCTTAGTATGGTTCAAATCGACTCATATTCACTGCCCCTACAAGGCGCAATTCTTATCCGAATGGACAGAAATACTTCCCAATGACTTCTACTATGGTTTTCAACATTCAATTCATTTACTGTCGAACTTAACACGCTCTTACTTTTTTATTTTATGTTAGGTTGGAAGAGGGTTATACTTAAACAAAACTTAAACAATATTCGCTGAGGCCCATAACCATTTCATAATTCCTTCTTTTCCCTTCAGGTTCCTAATGGCGTTCATTATGACAAAGTGATACCCATTGACGGCATCATGAATGGTGAATTCACCAAACAAAATAGTTTTGTGGAATTTGTACTACATCGTTATAATCAAATAATGGCGCATACTTTTTATTTTCCTACAACATTTAACAATGTACAGGCAATAAAGGATCCTGAATTGGATGTAAGTAGACCCACAAAAATACCTTCAACTTGCCATTTGCTTTGGCTTAACATATATTTCTTACAGTTGGAAGTTCGCAACACCTATTGTCGCACTGCAGCAAATGTCAAACTCAACAGTTTTAGTCTTGCCCTGACCACCAAATATCCTGCTATATTTGTCTATATAGAATTGTTGTTGGAGTCACGAAACGACATTAAAAATTATAAATTATCTAAGAATGGTTTTATGCTGACCTCTGGCAGTTGTGTTGTCCATTTGGAGTTTGAATCATCGAAATGTGTTAAACTAAAGAGGAGTGATTTGAATGTGTTGACGGTCAATCAGTTTTTAAAAGTTTAATTTAAGGATATACCAAGGATCGTTCGTTATACATCCTCATAAATATTTTATCGAACAAAATAAAATTTTTACATTTTACCATTGTGGTCTCGCAATTTATGCAATACCATAGGGAAGAGAAATATTTGATAGAAAGTACATACATATTTGTTTAACATATTATGTATGCTTGATTGTTGTAGGACTCTTATGCCTAATTTTTGGTATGGGAGAATTTTATTTAGAGATACATCGATCTTTATCAATATTCACTTAAACTTATGAATTTTTTCTTAAGGAGATGTAAGTCCAAGAAATGATGCATACTTTTAGGCGCTTTTAAAATTAATGTTGTTGTATACAGTACTACAATAGTTGATGTACGCCCATACTCACAAAACATAGTACACCTTTAAAGTCGCATTAAGTTTTGTGAAATTGAAATAAAAATTGATTTATACAGTACTGTATAAACAAGGTCGAAGAAGATTAATAAAAAAATTATATTGAAGAATGCTATAAGATCAAATAATGAGAGCCTGAGATGTTGTCGGATTTTGCAAATCTAAGCCATTTATTGGTATAAGAATCAAATATTCGGTATATATAAGGGAGAATTATATTTAGAGATACATCGATCTTTGTCAATATTCACTTGGAGTAATGAATTTTTTGTTCTCAAGGTGATATAAGTCCTAAAACTAATGAATACTTTTAGGTGCTTTTAAAATTAATTTTGCTATATTTATACAGTACTACAACAGATGACGTACGCCCATACTCACAAAACATAGTGCACCTTTAAAGCCGCATTAAGTTTTGTGAAATTGAAATAAAAATTTATTTATACAGTACTGTATAAACAAGGTCGAAGAAGATTAATAAAAAAATTATATTGAAAAATGCTATAAGATCAAATAATGAGAGCCTGAGACGTTGTCGGATTTTGCAAATCTAAGCCATTTGTTGGTATAAGAATCAAAAATTCGGTACATATAAGGCTATTAAATCGTCGTCGTGCGGTATAACGCCTTCTGAAATGATACCAAAACACTGCGTGCAAAATTTCAGTCAAATCGGATGAGAATTGCGCCCTCTAGAGGATCAAGAAGTCAAGATCCAAGATTGGTTTCTATGACAGCCATACCGATTTGAATTATACTTAGCGCAGTTGTTGGAAGTGATACCAAAACACTACGTGCAAAATTTCAGTCAAATCAGTCGAGAATTGCGCCACCTAGAGGCTCAAGAAGTCAAGTTCCAAGATCGGTTTATCCATCGATTTAAACCATAGTTAGTGCAGTTGGTGGCAGTGATACCAAAAGAGTACGTGCAAAATTTCAGTCAAATAGAGAAGCGCAAGCCGAGCTGGCCAGGTATGGATCGCTGATTGCTGCAGATCTTGCTATGGTATCAGTGAGACATTCGCTATGCAAGCTTCTTGGTAGGGAGGACGACTTCTAAGATGACTGCTCTAATAAGGTGTGGGCTGGTGCTATAGTTTATAGGGTGTCAACGGCCCTGTGGCAAAGTATTTCGCGAAACAGGACGTCGCTTATCTTGGGACTGCGAAAGCATGACTTAAGACAGCCAATAGATGTCCTGACCTGATGGTCATTGCATCTTCAGGTCTTCGGCGCTGCTGGGAGCAAGGATAGGCAGACTTCTGAAGGCTGAAACGGCTGAACCGATTACCTTGAAATTTTCACAGATTGTGTAGTTTGGTCTGGAACGAAACATAGGCTATATAATTTTTTCATATGGGAAGGGGGGGGGACCCTCCCCCTTACCCCAAAAGTACTACCCAAAAATAAAAGTGGACCGATCAGGACAATATGGGACTCAAATGAAAGGTATTCAAGAGTAGAGAACGAAATTCATATTAAAAATTGGGTCCAAATAACTGGGGGGCCGCCCCAACCCCAAAACCCCCTAAAATAGGTTTTTTGAACGATCATGACAATATGGGACTTAAATGAAAGGAATTCGGGAGAAGATTGCGAATATGGTCAGGAAGGAGAAATAGGCTTTATAATTTGTTGATTTCGGAAGGGGGCGGACCCTACCCCTATACCCAAAAACACCACCCAAAATCAAAAGTGGACCGATCGGGACAATATGGGTATCAAATAAAAGGTATTGGAAAATATATTACGTATATGGTATTAAAATTTAGGTCTACGTACCGATCGGGCCGCCGCAACCCCAAAATTCGCCAAATCAGACATATTGGGAGTTCATGTCAATATGGGCCTCAAATGAAAAATATTCGGGAGAAGATTGCGAATATGGCCAGGAAGAAGAAATAGGCTTTTTAATTTGTTGATTTCGGAAGGGGGACGGACCCTCCCCCTTTACCCAAAAACACCATCCAAATTCAAAAGTGGACCGATCGGGATAATATGGGTATCAAATAAAAGGTATTGGAAAATAGAATACGAATATGGTATTAAAATTTGGGTCTAAGTACCCATCAGGTTGCTTCAACCCCAAAATTCCCCCAAAACAGACATATTGGGAGTTCATGTCAATATGGGCCTCAAATGAAAAGTATTCGGAAGTAGATTACGAATTTGGCATACAAAATCGGATCGAAGTATAGGGGGTCACCTTACCCCCCAAAAACGCCTTAAAGGGGCATATGACCCTTTATGACTGAATGGGACTTGTTTTTTTCCGTAGAATCAAAAACGGCTGAACCGATTTTCTTAAAATTTTCACAGATTGTGTATGTTCGTCTGGAAGAAAACATAGGCTTTATAATTATTAGTTATCGGATGGGGGCGGTCCCTCCCCCTTACCCCAACAACGCCATCCAAACCCAAAAGTGGTCCGATTGGCACAATATGGGTATCAAATGAAAGGTATTGGAGACCAGAAAACGAATATGATATTAAAATTTGGATCCAGGTACTTAGCGAGCCCCCCAACCCCAATACTCCTCTAAATAGATATATTCGAAGTTCATGTCAATATGGGACTCAAATGAAAAGTATTCGACAGTAGATAACAAATATGACATAAAACATTACGTCCAAGCAATGGGAGGTCGCCCACCCCTAAATACCCCCCAAAAAGGCATATTAGCCGACCATGGCTATATGGGACTCAAATGAAAGGTATTTGGGAGTAGATTACGAATATGACATTAAAATTTGCGTTCAAGTCTAGGTGGCACTATTCCTCCTATGGGACTCAAATGAAAGGTATGTGAGAGTAGAAAACGAATAACCAATTTTGAAGCCAAGGGTTTTGAGGTACGCCCTCAAGCACCCCCTAAACAGAATTTCATTTCCGTTGGGAATAAAGAACGAATCTGATATCTATTTTGAGTGCAAAGTGCCGGTGGCCGCCCAAGCCCCAAAACACCCTACAAACGGTTCATATTTACCGGCCATGGCAATATGGGGCTCAAATTAAAAGGATTTGGAAGTGCAGCACGATATTGATGTCCATATTTGAGTCGAAATGTCTAAGGTGCCATCCCTCCCCTTAAAAGCACTTCTCATTACCCTAATTTTTAAAAACACCAGGAACCGAGCAAGGGCAAACTTCTCACACATCAATAAGTGCTTTACGATTCAAGTTTAAACTCAATGATAAGGGACCTTTTTTTTATAGCCGAGTCCGAACGGCGTCCCGCAGTGCGACACCTCTTTGGGGAACATTTTTTAAATGACCATGCATGGCATGGGGGTTTGTATTTATATTGGGTTTTATTCCTTTAATAATTTTTAAGAAAGTTCCACACTGCAAACTTTTCAAAACTTCTGTGAGAATAAAAAAGCTATTTAAGCACATATTTATTAATATCGATATAATTATTAAATATCTAAATTACATAGTAACTTTATATAAAACAAATTGTAATAAATTACAAATAAATAACAATACGATAAGGCAGACATATGCAGTTAAGCTAAAAGTCTAGGCATAGTACAATAGAAATAAGATTAAATTTAGTGACAAATATCAGAATAATAATAAATTCTAAAGGACAAGATTTAAATGAGCTCCAATTGAGGCAATTGAGGGGCCAAAACCATCAACATCGTCATCAAATGCGGCGATGGCGTTTCTATCTATCGAAAGTCTGTATTTGCACCTTGGGAGGTGTATAGCCCTCGGGATATGGCACCAATTGATTGTTGAGCACACGAGCATTGCGCCATGTTTTCACCTTATCCTCAGGAGTATCAGGCACCCGTATGCCTTCAATGACAGTGACAGCGGGCCCATCGACTACAGAGACAGTGGATGAGGTTTGTGGTGAACGTGTATAGGCGCTGGTCGACTGATGATCCGATTGCACCAGGGACATGGAGGTCTGAGGACGTGTGAATTGTTGACTATAAGTCTGAGTTGAGTACTGTGTGTGAGCATGCTGTTGAGGGATTTGAGTTTGAGTTACAGACGGGGCATGGAAATTTCTGTTGCCCGAACCTTCTTGTACCGCCGTCGAGGAGGTCACCACTATGGGTTGGGGCACTCTAATGGGTTGTCTTTTGGCCTGGCTATAGTTTTTCTTGGTGATTAGATTTACCGGCAATTTATGGGTGTTGTGTTCCTCTTCGGCGGCATTGACATTGGACGAGGTGGCCACATGACGTGAGTTACGATAGAGTGATTCATAATTATCGCTGCTGGCGAAGGTTGGAGTGTAGCCAAAATCGGCAGGAAATGAGGAGGGTACCAAATGTTGTTGGACTTGTCTCAAATTGCGATTTCGCAATTCCCTTACCTCCATGGGCTGCCATTGCTTTTCCTGTGCATATGAGGGATTGGGGGTGTATCTAACATCCTCGGAGGGAAAGGAAAAGTTGCGTCTTCTTTCCAGCGGCACATAGGAGGGGGCCTGCACATTTGATCTGCTATGTGGCTGAACACGCTGAGGCAACAAATACATATCCTCGGTATACTGTTGTTGACCATAGAAAGGTTGGGGTTCATTATTTTCAAAACGTATGCGGCGAGCTGCCCTGGCCCTTTCTACCATGGGATTGGCCAAGTTTTCTTGCTGGCGCCAACTTTGCACCTTTATCAATTTCAGATCCTCCAATTGTTTTTGGCGCGCCTCTGCATCTTCTTTGCGCTGCTTATAGTCCTTGGCTTCCCTTACTAATTCCTGTTGCCTCAACAAAGCCATTGAGTGGGGGAATAGTAACTCTTCGGAAGATCTCTTAGCAGCTTTGTCCTGCTCCACTTGTGGTTTGCGCACATCAGAGGAACGTACGAAAAAGCCTTGGCTTTCTCCAATGCGAGCTTTGCGACTATTTTTGCCTACCAGCAATTCGACATCATCGCCTTTATCTGACTTCACTGTGACCACGCGCACCTTCTCGGGATCTAAATTACGGCCGAATCTCAATTCGGTTCTTAGCACAGTGGGTTTGAGCACCTTTTTGGTGTCTCCAGCATTGGCTGGTGTATATCCAGTGTCTTCGGGGTTGACATGGGCCTCGCCTCGACCATACTGAGCGCAACTCCCATGCAGGATACTTAGAATACAAAGTAAAAATAGGAGTTTTACTTGTCCAGTAATCATATTGGGGGTAAAAGGGTTGCTGTTTATTGGAGTTTCAGTTGTAAACTGGGATAGTGAAAATTCCAAAGAACTGCTGCCACTGAAATTTGAAAAGGAAATCTAGTTAGAATACTGTTCTTCAAAGTATTTTATGTTAAATTTTATTTATTTCTTATCTGTGCTACAGTTGAATGTCAGCAGAAACTAAAGCGAGTTACGCTCTATTTCCCTGTTATGTATTGAGGTTGTGAAGATAATTCTACAAAATTAGGTGAATATAACAAGCCAAGTACTACATAATATCGGTTCTATCGTATGAGCAAAATTATGAAAAAAATCCCCAAAAAATCCCATAGCTGTCTTGTGCCGCAAATTGTAAAACTGTAGAAATCCAATGAGCAAATTTAAGACAAAAATCCTTAAAAAATCCCTTAAATTGAGGGAGCTGTCTGGTGCCGCAATGAAGTCTGTAGAGATTTTTACATTAGCAGAACTATTTTTGGCTTTGTCTTACCCATAACAATGAACTTAGTATTGTTATTACTATAATTTACCCCGAAAAACCCAAAAGCGTTGACAAACTCCACTCCGTTTTATTAGTTATACCCATTTAAATTGCAACGTAAAAACCGCCAAACTCTAAATGACCCATCAACAGCTGTTAGCAAACATTGCAAAACTGCTGCATTTTGGAGCTTTAGGCAACACAAAAACGTGCGACTAAAACCTGAATTTCCTCCATTCAAATTTGTCAGCGATTAAATAGCTGGGCTTGAACTTTTTCGTTGTATCTTTTGTTGTTGTGCCATGAATTCCGGTTTGTAACCGTTTAAACCCCCCCCCCAAAAAAAAAAAAAATCCAAACAATCATAAAGATTTGCAACAAGCTCATTACGCATTATGTAATAGCTATCTCACAGATCTGCATGAAGGCTGAGAGAGTATTAAGTCAACATTTATTTAAACAGAGAGTGTGAGAGAGAGAGAGAGAGAAACTTAACGGTTGCCTTCAGTTTACAAACAGAGAAATCCCAAACAAATACTCCGTGACATTGAAGGCTGTTGAAACCGAAAGCTGGTCATAACAAGACAACAGAAAATAACACAAAACATATAAAAGAGACCGGGCAAAAGAGGCCGTACGGTTAACAAACTTCCATTGTGGTTAAAAGGTAATAACAAAAATGTTAGAGTTGCCAAAGTAGAAGAATAATATGGAGGAGGGATGAAAAATATTAATTTTGAAATGGTACTTTTTTGGGACTTAAGAGTACTTTTGTCTTATCTCAATTTTTGTTTACCTTTTAGGGCGAGGATAATTTTTTTATGATGCGTTTATCTCTTTCGAAACAAGTTTGATCGTCGTCATACATTTCTATGGAATGGTAAATAAAAGCCATTACAGGAATCAAAAATATTTGTCCCGAAAATTTCTGCCTTACAGATTACACAGTGAAACAGCCAATCAGAGATGTGGGAGAAGATTTCTCAGGACCAAAGGTTTTGGGCCCTTTACATAACGCCCTAACCGACGACTGACGGAACTCTAATATTGCCGTCTGGAAGATCATGTTACACAGATGGATCAAAGCTAGGGGACAGAGTGGGCCTGGGGGTCTACATTGATATCCCAGGGACTGAAATCTGTTTTAGAGTGCCTGACCATAATATGGTCCTGCAGGCAGAGATCCGGGCGATTACGGAATGCTTGAGCTGGTGTGGTGCTAACGCGAGGACGTCTAGTGTGAACATCTTTACGTACAGTAAAATGGACGTAAGAGCAATAACAACCAGGAGGGTAAGGTAACGAAGTGTTGCAGTGTAAGAAGGAGTTTAACGCCTTGTCTGAGGATGGAACAATCCGCATCGTTTGACTGGCGGGCCATAACGGAGTAAGGCGGAATGAGAAAGCAGACGATTTGGCAGTGAAGGCCAGACTGCCGTCAATTAACTTGGTTTACTCGAAGCCTTTCGGGTCGACATCCGATTTAAGGGCGTAGGCGACAAACACGCATGTTACACTGCGAAAAATTCTGTAGGACGGTGAAAATCCTATGAGCTGATCCGGATCGTGAGAAGACGTGGCTATTACTGAAAGGAAGTAAGAAGGAGGTCAGTATAGCTTTTGGTGTCATAACGGGACACATAGAACTACGAGCTCACTTATGCAAAATCGTGGCCGCAAGTAATAGCATGTGAGGAAGATAATGAGACATTGGATCATTTCCTATGATTCCTATCATTGACCGGCTTTCGCGGCTTACAGACACCGGTACTTAGGTGGGTTACGATACCAGACATGAACCAACTTAGGGCAGTGGTATGGAAAACAATTAAAGATATTGTAAGTAGCACGAAATTCCTAACTTAAAATTTTCTTTTTCGAGGTTACTTTTTAGTTTTAAGAGCGCACAACAAACCGATTACTGGCTTAGGTGTATGTCCATAGTGGCATGGTGCAGATTAATATCTGCACCCACTATTCAACCTAACCTAACTTAACTTAACCGACGACAAAGCATTACCATCTTTTGCGATATATGCGAGACTACATTAGTGATGACATTTTTGATTGTACATTGATAGTAAAAACTTCTCTCCCAAAGAGATGTCGCAATGCGGTGCAGCAAGTGATAACATGTGGCACGCCGTTCGGACTGGCCTATAAAAAGGAGGTACCTTATAATTGAGTTTAAACTTCAATCGGGCAGCACTCATTGATATTTAAGATGTTTTGTCCCTGTTTTTTAATGGAATGTTCATAGGAAAATTTGCATTACATTTATAATAACCCAAAATCGAAAATTTTGACCCAAGTACCTAGAAGCAACGCCCCACCCCATAACCTCCAAAACAACCATATGGACTGATCGATACCATATGACACCTACATTTTGTGTGTAGATCACGAATCTCATATAGATATTCGAAGACAAGTGTCAGGGCCCTTGCTACTCTCCCAAATCTTGTAAAGGTGCAAATAGTCCAATGAGGCGACTAAATCTAAACTGACCCCCTTACAATCTCCAAACGATCCGCATAACGCAATTTCGACAGTTGGACACATATGATTCGAGCGACTACCAAGTGAATATCCCTATATTACCGTGGCTTGTTTCATAAAGTCAGAACTTTTCATTTTTTAGGATTAAAAAGACTCGAAAACATTCGAATTGTTCAAAAAATTCGTACTGTTAAAAAGGTACCCGAGACGGTCGCGGGGGTACTACGGCACTCCTCGGTTGGAAATAATACTAAAGTAATGACTTTAAGTCCCTGGTATGGAATGAAAGTAGCTGTTCATTGTCGACTCGTACATAATACATATTTTTGGGCTTTGTCCGTCCCCGAATATTATGCTCATTGACTTTACATTTTGCATGTTACGACAACCATGGCCACTGTGCACTTGTCCTCTCTCTATCCACTGTGCTTTAGTGTCCGCCCGCAGTTATTTACGTAAATACTCATATGCCAGCAACAGTTATCCGAACTTATATTTGTTCATACAAACATTCGCTGGTTTTGACTTACCAGCACATCGCTATTCACATTCATACATACTGGTAAGAAGGGTATCCGAAATGATGTGGGAATGGACATTTATATCTTGGCACAGATGGTCACATTGACTGTCGTGTTTCGGCGTCCTTTTTTGATGAGATAAGTGGAATATTTCTCACTTGGTTCATTTGACAGTCTGTACTTAATGTCACACCTTTCGATCGAGCAGATAAAACCATCAGACGTGTGGCATGGTGCGCAGTCGTTCACTTCGAAGCCCTTGAGATCTCATCAGCTAACGCGATTCGTTCGGTTCCTAACGCGATTCGTTCGCTCCCTAACACATTTCGTTCGCTTCCTAACGCGATTCGTTCGCTTTCTTACGCTACTCTTTCGCACGCATTTCGATAATAAAATTCAATAATTTGCCAGCGTTTAGGTGTAATTATAGGCCAAACTGAAGATGTTTGACAGTGAAACAAAAATCGGAACGTGCATAAGCAGTTTAAACCAATATTGTCAAGAAGATAATAGTTACAAAATCACTCTTTATTACACTAGGTTTAACACTATTTTGGGATATTCTTTTAATCCATTAGCGCTAAAAAGGCTTTTATTTATTTCATATGTTTTTTGCTTATACATACTTTTTTATGTGAAGTTGGAAAATTTTCCGCGTAAAAAGAAGAACAGAATACCAAATTTTAGAGTCTTAATCAAATAAAAGTGTCATGAGTCAGCGTCATGTTGTTTTACAAGCATTTCATATGGGACTCTCATGCCGCTGGCATCTGGCGCTAGCGTCAGCGGTTTTTTGTTCCCATATGAAAGGGGTAAACACTTATGCAGTTAGTATTAAATAAAATTATTTTGCGGCAACCCTGTTTCTTAATTTTAGCTTGTTGTTCGTGTAAACAAAAGTTGATTCAATTTGTATCGGCTTCAACACAGAAGGTCATTGTGTGCTACTTTGTAATGATAGTGGTAAGCAAGTGTCGTTTGTTTGATTTCTTTATTCATGGAGCTTAATTTTTTATCTAAAAGCCTAACACTGTGTTTATGCGGATGAAAACCCTGAACATCACAATGAGAATAAAAATTTGGGCTTGGGGGTTAAGAAGTCGCAACTGAGTATCTGATTATAAGAGGGCCCTATAAGACAGTCAGCATGATCCACAATTTCTGTGTTACCATTTGATTTAAAAAAAAAATTTTAGAAGAAAATGTCAGTTTAGTCGGATGAAAATTGAGGTTTATAGGATCCCAAGAAGTTATATCTGATGAACGGATTTTTAGGTTCCATACCTATTAATTGAAACATAGACTAAGAATGTCACGACGAACAAGAACTTGGAATTAAAACCAAGTATTTGGAAGAAGATGCTAAAACTGATGAAATTGGACTTCTCTGTGCTTTCGAAAGTCAAATCGAGATATTGGTCTATATGAGGACTATATTGAAAAGTTAAATATGCGTAATTCTTAGTCAAAATGTTCAAACAATTGGTTTTAGTCTAAGATGTCATGTAAATTGGTTAAAAATTCGATTAAAAGTTTTTCTGTCTACAAGACAAATCGATTTATTTTTATAAATGGGGGCTTTTCCGAAATGAGGGCCAGTATCGACGACCATACTTGGCGTAGATGGAAGGAAGGTTAATAGCTCTCTATATTTTAAATCAGATTAAATTTAGGTCCTCTGTCATCTAATAAATCAATTGTGAAAATCAGTATACATGGCGATATTATCGATAAATACTATGAGCAGCCAATTAAAGGCCACCATAGCGAAGAGGTTAGCATGTCTGCCTATGACGTTGAACGCCTGGGTTCGAAACCTTGCGAGAACACCAGAAATAAAATTTGCGGTGATTATCCCCTCCAAGTGCTGGCGACATTTGTGAGGTACTATGCCATGTTAAAACTTCTCCCCAAATAGGTATCGCACTGCGGCACGCCGTTCGGACTCGACAATAAAAAGAAGGCCCCCCTAAAATAGGACAATGGAAGGTCACAACAAGAAATCCCTATGGATTTTTGTATATGCTTAATTCCTTGATTTCTAGTTTCACTATTTTCACAAACTCTCTCTCCCTCTCTCCTTGAAGTAGTCTAGTTATATCCTGACCATATTGCTATGGTCGGTAAATATGTCCTCTTTGGGGTTTGTTTTGGTGTGGGCGGCCTCCACAAACCCTTGATCCAAAATTTGGATATCAGATTCGTATTATACTCTCAAATACCTTTTATTTGAGTCCCATATTGCCATGGTTGGTAAATATGTCCGATTAAGGGGTGTTTTGGGGCCTAGGGTGGTCCCCCAGGGCACACAAATTTCGATCCATGCTTTGGTATAGCTGCCATATAAAGCGATCTCGGGTTTTGACTTCTTGAGCAACTAAAGGGCACAATTCTTATCCGATTCGGTTGAAATTTTGCACGAGGTGTTTTATTATGACTTCCAATGACTGTGTCAAATATTTTTCAAATCGGTCCATAACCTGATATAGCTGTCATATAAACCGATCTTGGGTCTTGACTTCTTGAGCCTCTAGAGTGCGCAATTATTATCCGATTGGAATGAAATTTTGCACGACGTGTTTTGTTATGATATCCAACAACTGTGCCAAATATGTTTCAAATCGGTCAATAACCTGATAAAGCTGCCATATAAACCGATCTTGGGTCTTGATTTCTTGAGCCTCTAGAGCGCGCAATTCTTATGCGATTAGAATGAAATTTTGCACGACGTGTTTTGTTATCCAACAACTGTGCCAAGTATGGTTCAAGTCGGTGGATAACCTGATATAGCTGTCATATAAACCGATCTTGGAAGTTGACTTCTTGAGCTTCTAGAGGGCGCAATTTCTATACAATTTGGCTGAAATTAGCGTGACGTATTTTATTATGACTTTCAATAACTCTGTCAAATAAGGTTCAAATCGGTTAATAACCTGATATAGCTGCCATATAAACCGATCTTGGGTCTTGACTTCTTGAGCCTCTAGAGAGCGCAATTCTTATCCGATTGGAATGAAATTTTGCACGTCGTATTTTGTTATGATATCCAACAACTGTGACAAGTATGGTTCAAATCGGTCCATAAACTGATATAGCTGCCATATAAACCGGTCTTGGGTCTTGACTTCTTGAGCCTCTAGAGTGCGCAATTCTGATCCGATTGGAAAGAAATTTTGCGTGACGTATTTTATTATGACTTTCAACAACTGTGCCAAATAAGGTTCAAATCGGTTCATAACCTGATATAGCTGCCATATAAACCGATCTTGGGTTTTGACTTGAAAGTATATATATTCTTGATCAGCGTAAAAATCTAAGACGATCTAGACAAGTCCGTCCGTCCGTCTGTTGAAATCACGCTACAGTCTTTAAAAATTGATATATTGAGCTGAAATTTTGCACAGATTCTTTTTTGTCCATAAGCAGGTTAAGTTCGAAGATGGGCTATATCGGACTATACCTTGATACAGCCCCCATATAGACCGACCTGCCGATTTAGGGTCTTAGGCCCATAAAAGCCACATTTATTATCCGATTATTATTGGCACAGTGAGTTGTGTTAGGCTTTTCAATATCCTTCGTCAATTTGGCCCAGATCGGTTCAGATTTGGATATAGCTGCCATATAGACCGATCCTCCGATTTATGGTCTTAGGCCCATAAAAGCCATATTTATTATCCGATTTTTCTGAAATTTGGGACAGTGAGTTGCCTTGGGCCCTTCGACATTTTTTTGTCTATTTGACTCTGATCGGTTCAGATTTGGATATAGCTGCCATATAGACCGATCTCTCAATTTAAGGTCTTGGGCCCATAAAAGCGCATTTATTGTCCGATGTGGCCGAAATTTGGGACAATGAGTTGTCCCCTTCGATATTCGTCTTCAATTTGGCTCAGATCGGTCCAGATTTGGACTTATAAGCATTTGGTCTAAATCGGATGATATCTATAGAGCTGCTATGGGGCATAAGGTATGCATTTTTCGCTGGATTTTGACGATATGTGGTTCACATATATACCCGAGGTGGTGGGTATCCAAAGTTCGGCCGGGCCGCCTTCTTACTTGTTTTGCCTAAGAAGAGATGCCGGGAAAAGAACACGACAAATGCGATCCATGGTGGAGGGTATATAAGATTCGGCCCGGCCGAACTTAGCACGATTTTACTTGTTTTTATTTTCTTTAAAGATCACCAAAGAAGTGTAATCTGTAGGTTTTAATACATTTCAATAAAATCGAGCACATAACTCGAAAATGTAAAACTAATGTTTGCGCAATTACACTTTTGTATGGCTAATTTCATTGACATTGCAAAATTAAAGTTTAGCATACCTATTTAGATAACACTATGCCCCAGATGCCTCTACACCTTGTGCTTTAACTGCCACTCAGGCTATGCTTGCTTTACATTTCTAAGGTTTATATCACCTTTTGCCGATTTCATAACAACCAACCATCGCAGTGGGTTTGAGCTAAATGTAACCCTCGGATCATCAACATTTTGCCAGATTGATGTGTGGCTTGGCAACGGTGGAAGGTGAAGTCTAACCATGGATCATGTGGATGCCACTTTGACTCTCATTGTTTAGAGATGAGAAGGCACACAGCTGAAAGTGAAAGTATGAAAACAAGCAGCAGGCAGCATATGTTGCACCGTTTGCTGCCGTTAGGCACCAAATTTGACTAAGTGGGCTTCTAAGGCTATTGCTTTCGATTTTTCTTTGCTTCCATCACAAAAACAATTGCAAGTTGAGGATGGAATACCAACATTAGGTGTTGAATGTGGGTCTCTAACTCCACATTGGTGGCTTGAATGTAGGTTTCTTTGACAGCCGCTGCCTGATATGTTGAGATTGGGTCTGCTGCAATAACGCTACTCTTGACAATCGTTAGAAACACGTCAAAACACGCCTACTTTTTTCGCATAGATATGCATTTGTAAGAAAAACCAAACCCCACACATCAATATGTGTTGAAAAGTGGCAACTGTTTTGGTTAATGGGGCTCCCCCATAGTTGCTTTGGATGGCGATGATGATGATGATGATGTTGATAGTCATCAGCTAAATATGGTAGGCCTTGAATAAAACATTTATGAATCCATAGCTGTTGCATGTTTGCGGAGTGAATCTTTTTCTGCTTCTTCTTTTTCTGTTTTGAGTGTTGCAACATATAATTTTTTCCTTAATAATACTTTAATTAACAATGGTTGGAAATATGAAAAAAAAACGAAAAAAACAATAAAACCTAAGCGAAATAGCAGTTTTTCACGATACGAATACCACCGTCACTACAATCAATCCATTTTGGCTTAGATTATAATGATGCTAAGCCTTAAAAGGCATTGCCATGCAACTTTATGAATTTCTCAGGCATTAAGTGTTACAAACTCATTCGCTCATAAAAATATAAAACAGAAAGTGTTGTTGTCTTATTTCGTTATTTTTTTTCTTTAGTTTTGGCTAAGGCCTAATAAAACGTCATTGTTATTTGAAAATCATCAAAGTTATCATCACCGAAACCTTCTTGTTTTTATTTGTTTATAAACATATTTATCTTTTCAGCAATATCATTGCTGATAATTGCAACATTGTGTAGCAATACTTGGAGAACAGTGGGTTACTTTGGGAAAAATGTGGAACTGCCAAATGGCACACAAATATAAGTCACAATGTGTTACAAATCCATACATATCTGTAAAATGTGAAAGATAATCTGATTAGGATTAGGCCACCGTAGCGCAGAGGTTAGCATGTCCGCCTGTGATGCTGAACGCCTGGGTTCGAATCAAAATTTGGGCAAAATTTGCAATCTGATTGGATCATGATTGAGCTTAAAATCGTGGACCTCGATTGTCCATTTTTGTTAATAAGTCTTCTATAGTAATATACCAGTAAGAAAAGGCAATAAATAGATTGGGTTGCCCAAAAAGTAATTGCGGATTTTTTAAAAGAAAGTAAATGCTTTTTTAATAAAACTTAGAATGAACTTTAATCAAATATACTTTTTTACACTTTTTTTCTAAAGTAAGCTAAAAGTAACAGCTGATAACTGACAGAAGAAAGAATGCAATTACAGAGTCACAAGCTGTGAAAAAATTTGTCAACGCCGACTATATGAAAAATCCGCAATTACTTTTTGGGCAACCCAAAATATCAGTAATCGGCTTGTTTTGCGCTCTCTACAATGTAACCTCGAAGAAGAAAATTTAAATTTTTAGGAAATGCTATAACACCTCATCATCTTCCCCACATGCCCTACACATGCCATCACTTGCCGCACCGATTTTGCATAAGTGAGGTCGTAGTTTTATGCATCCCGTTATGGCACCAAAAGCTATACTGACCTCCTTCTTACTTCGTTTCAGTAATAGCCTCGTCCTCTTACGATCCGTATCACCCCATAAGATTTTCGCCGTCCTACCGACTGTTTCGCTGTTCCACAGTGTTTCATGCGCGTTTGTTGCCAACGCGCTTAAATCGAACTGCGTCGACCCAAAAGGATTCGGGTTACCCAAGTTTATCGACGGCAGTCCTCTGGCCTTCACTGCCAAATCGTCTGACCTTTCATTCCCCCTTACTCCGTTATGGCCCGGCACCCAAACGATGCGGATTGTGCCATCCTCAGAGAGGGCTTTAATCTTCTTCTTACACTCCTTGGTGACTGTAAGAATGCAAACAATTTTCGAACGAATCGCATCACCAAACTCCGAGATCTGGTGTTTTTAAAAATTAGGGTTATGGGAAATGCTTTTTAGGGGAGCGATGGCAGCAGAGACATTTCGACTGAAAAATGAATATCAAATTCGTGCAACACTCCCAAATCCCTTTAATTTGAGCCCATATTGCAATGATCGGTAAATATGAACCGTTTGGAGGGGGTTTAGGGGCTGGGGCGGCCACCGGTACTTAGCCCTGAAAATAGATATCAAATTCGTTCTTTACCCCCAAATACAGTTGATTTGAGCTCCAATTTGCCATAGTGGGATTTGAAGTTCAGCTTAGGGGGTGACGCCTTAAAGCGCCCCCATGAACTGAACTTCATATCCCCCCAAACATTTGGCTGCAAAAATTGGATATCAAATTCGTTTTTTATTCTCAAATACCTTTCATTTGAGTCAATTAACCTATTTGACGTATTTTTAGGAGGAGAAGCGCCACTTAGACTTGAACGCAAATTTCAATGTCATGTTGTAATCTACTCCCAAATACTTTTCATTTGAGTCTCATATAGCAATGGTCGGCTAATATGCACATTCAGGGGTGAGGCGATCTCCCATTACTTGGACCTAATTTTTTATGCCATACTTGTAATCAATGCCGAATACTTTTCATTTGAGTCCCATATTGATGGTAACGCCGAATATATCTGTTTAGAGGAGTTTTGGGGTTGGGGCGGACAGCTGGGTACTTGGACCAAAATTTTAATACGATATTCTTTTTCTAGTCTCCAATGCCCACTTTTGTTTTTGAGTGGCGGACCGCTGGGTACTTGGACCAAAATTTTAATACGATATTCGTTTTTTGGTCTCCAATGCCCACTTTTGGTTTTGAGTGGCATTTTTGGGGTAAGGGGGGGGGACCGCCCCATCCGATATCTAAAAATTATATAGTCTATGTTTCCTTACGGACAAATTTACACAATCTGTGAAAATGTTAAGAAAATCTGTTCAGTCGTTTTTGATTCTACGGAACAAACAAAAAAAACCGACTCACATATAGTCATGATGGGTCATATGCCCATTTAAGGCATTTTTGGGAAGTAGGGTGACCCCCTATACTTCGAACTGATTTTGTATGCCAGATTCGTAATCTACTTCCGAATACATTTCATTTGAGGCCCATATTGACATGAACGTCCAATATGTCTGTTTGGGGGAATTTCGGGGATGGGGCGGCCCGATGGACACTCAAACCCAAATTTTAATACCATAATCGTATTCTATTTTCCAATACCTTTCATTTGATACCCATATTGTCCCGATCGGTCCACTTTTGATTTTGGGTAACGGGGGAGGGTCCGCCCCCTTCGGAAATCAAGAAATTATAAACCCTATTTCTCCTTCCTATCCATATTCGCAATCTACTCCCGAACATCTTTCAGTTGAGTCCCATATTGTCATGATTGTCCAAAACATCTTTTTTAGGGGGTTTTGGGGTTGGGGCGGCCCCCCAGCTACTAGGACTCCATTTCGTACTCTGCACCTGAATACCTTTCATTTGAGTCCCATATTGTTCCGATCGGTCCACTTTTATTTTTGGATAGTACTTTTGGGGTAAGGGGAAGAGTCCGCACCCCTTCCAATATCAAAAAATTATATAGCCTGTGTTTCCTTTCCAGACCAACCCACACAATCTGTGAAAATTTTAAGGTAATCGGTTGAGCCGTGTTTGAGTCTATACGGAACAAACAAACAAATAAACAAACAAACACAAATTCAATTTTATGTATAAGAAGAAGAAGATATCGGTAACGGCCCTGCAAACAGGAAAAAACAAACCTTTGTTCGGCTGGGCCGAATCTTATATACCCTCCACCATGGATCGCATTTGTCGAGTTCTATGCGCGGTTTCTCTTTTTAGGCAAACAAAAAGAATTCTGAATTAGAACTATTATACGATTGGAGCTATATCAAGTTACAGTCAGATTCGGACCATAAATGAATGCTGAACATTTTAGAAGCCATTGAGTAATATTTCAGCTCATTCGGATAAAAATTGCGCCTTGTAGGGGCTAAAGAAGCAAAATCGGGAGATAAGTTTATATGTGAGCTGTATCAAGCTATTGATCGATTCAGACCATATAAAATACGTATGTTGAAGGTCAGGAGAGAAGCCGTTGTACAAAATTTCTGCCATATCGGATAAGAATTGCGCCCTCTAGAGGCTCAAGAAGTCAAGATCCTAGATCGGTTTAAATGGCAGCTATATCAGGTTATGTTCCGATTTGCGCCATACTTAGCACAGTTATTGGAAGTCTTAACAAAACACCTCATGATACATTTCAGTCAAATCGGATGAGAATTGCGCGCTCTATTGGCTTAAGATATAAAGATCCAAGATAGGTTTATATATACTATACCAGATTATGAACCGATTTGAATCATACTTAACACAGTTGTTGGAAGTGATACCAAAACACCACGTGCAAAATTTCACTCAAGTCGGACAAGAATTGCGCCCTCTAGAGGCTCAAGAAGTCAAGACCCAAGATCAGTTTACATGGCAGCTATATCAAAACATTGACCGATTTGGCCCATTTACAATCCCAACCGACCTACACTAATAAAAAGTATTTGTACAAAATTTCTGCCACATCGGATGAGAATTGCGCCCTCTAGAGGTTCAAGAAGTCAAGATCCCAGATCGGTTTATATGGCAGCTATATCAGTTTATGTACCAATTAGCAACCTACCTAGCACAGTTATTGAAAGTAATAACAAAATACCTCATGCCACCCGTGGTATAAAATTTCTGCCAAATCAGATGAGAATTGCACCCTCTAGCGGCTCAAAAAGTCAAGATCCCAGATCGGTTTATGAGGCAGCTATGTCAGGTTATGTACCGATTTGCGCCATACTTAACACATTTGTTGGAAGTCATAACAAAACACCTCATGCTAAATTTCAGCAAAATCAGATGAGAATTGCGCACTCTATTGGCTCAAGAAGTCAAGATCCAAGATCGGTTTATATGACAGCTATACCAGACTATCAAACGACTTTAATCATACTTAACACAGTTGTTGGAAGTGATACCAAAACACCAAGAGCAAAATTTCAGTCAAATCGGATGAGAATTGCGCCCTCTAGAGGCTCAAGAAGTCAAGACCTAAGATCGGTTTATATGGCAGCTATATAAAAACATTGGCCGATTTGGCACATTTACAATCCCAACCGACCTACACTAATAAAAAGTATTTGTGCTAAATTTCAAGCGCCTAGCTTTACTCCTTCGAAAGTTAGCGTGCTTTCGACAGACAGACGGACGGACAGGTCTAGATCGACTTAAAATGACATGACGATCAAGAATATATATACTTTATGGGATCTCAGACGCATATTTCGAGGTGTTACAAACAGAATGACGAAATTAGTATACCCCATGCTATGGTCGAAATCGCTGCATTATATTGGGTTGCCCACAAAGTAGTTGCGGATTTTTCATATAGTCGGCGTTGACAAATTTTTTCACAGATTGTGACTCTGTAATTGCATTCTTTCTTCTGTCAGTTATCAGCTGTTACTTTTAGCTTGCTTTAGAAAAAAAGTGTAAAAAAAGTATATTTGATTAAGGTTCATTCTAAGTTTTATTAAAAATGCATTTACTTTCTTTTAAAAAATCCGCAATTACTTTTTGGGCAACCCAATATTCAACCTTTTCTTAAATCTCTTATTAAAATAAGTTCCTCAACCTTATGTTGGGTTTTTTTGACTTTCGAATAACTCTCTCTAATATTCAATTACAGTTTTTGCTATCATCAAAATTATAAATACTTCATCAATATGGGAATTAAATTTTCCCCTTCTCATCTGGGTAAAAATTTTAAGTTTCCCAACATATTTTTTCTGCTTGACATTGTATTTTATTTTTCACTTAAATAAGAAACTAATGATATTTTAAATGAGCTGCGAATAAAATCAAAATCGAAAAAAAAACTTTGGCCGGTCATTATTTTTACATCCAAGTACATGAATCATTAGGTTTCATTAACGTCATGTAACCACAATGGTATCAATCATTCGATGATTTACAAAAATGCATACCAAATGAAAAGTCTCAAGTGGGGTCGATCTCAGTATCCAACTCAGTCATATGTTAATTAAAGTTTGATTCCCGCATTGATCCAAAAAAAAGGGGAGTATAACAAACACAGTTAAAAACCAAAACAATCCAACAATAATGACGAATATGATGATGACGATAATCCCCTTAAATTGAGCAGCCAAACTTTTTTTTTCCGATAGATTAAAATGTGAGATTATTATGATTGGCCTAGGTTATGGTCAGTCAGCTATGTTATGTTGAGTCAGCTTTGACTCAATCGTTGAAACTAAGCAAACAAGTCGACGGTCTAATGATGCGCATGCGCGAAGTTTTTGATTACAATCAGTCAAACGTCTGAACAGTAAAGACAGTTAAACAATGCCTTGTGTTAACCAACAATGATGTTTGACTTAAGGAAGAAAGGTCAGTTTTATGTGATAATGAATACCTAGCGTGGTATTTTTTTTTGGGTTTTTTTCTTTGGTTTTCATTGAGATCTTAAACCTCTGCGTGACATTAATCATCATAAATGGTGTTTGAATTTAGTTCATTGAAAATGAAACCGCCAACCAACCAACCCTTCCTTTTGGCTGTTTGTGTTTACCAGCCAGTCAGATCCAGCCACAATCAATCACAAAATGTTATCTTAGGTGTTTTAGGAGTTAGTGAATTAAAGAAAAATTGAAACAAACTCATTTTTCAACATCTTTAATAACAGATTTTCTCACGTTAAGTGTGAGCTTTAGTAAAGTTATATAAAAATCAAATGTTATGATTTAATCTGGTGATTGAACCCATTAATTATTTTTTTACTATTGTTGAAGAAGAGGAAGTAGATGGAATAGACCAATCACAAATCAAACCATTCACGAGAAGCTCAGCTGAAAGCTACCGGACGAATCCACAGTTGCAATTGCAGCCGCGGACAATCAGAGATCGGCGGCGGCACAGATCGGCGGCGGCGGGCGGCAACGGCTCTTGCTTAAATACTGAGTGCCTATGATATTGGATGTGACAAGCCTACAATATCAGCAACAACAACTGATTTCGAAAACTGTTAATCCCATCTCAGAATTTCTTTTGCGTCTATCATTATGGCACATAGCTCTTACGGGCGACTGGAAAATGTTTATTTTTTGAAATTAGTACATTTAGGTACTGATACGAACAAAATGGTACTTTCTTTGTAGATTGAGCTAGAGTTTTGAAACTTGGGATAGAGTTACACCTTGACAGAATATATCGGACGACTAGAATATTTTGTTTAAACTCGTTCCTTTAGGTACTAAAAAGTAAAAATTTTTTGTTTTTTTGGGGGTTAAGGTAGAGTTTTGAAATTTGGGATTAAGTCATACCTTGACAGAATGTATCGGGCGACTGGAAGAGGTTTTGGAAATTCTTACACTAAGGTACTTGAATATACATAATGGTTCTTTAATTACAGATTGAGCTAGAGATATGAAACTTTGCAAACAGTTATACCTTCACAGCGAGGTATTGGTATTTAAACGTACAAAATGGAGCTTTCTTTGCTGGTACAGTTATTGTGGTACAGTTAAACCTTTCAAATTGTGGTACAGTTAAACCTTGTGAGAATTTATCGGGTACCTTCGTTACGGATTCAACTAACGCTCTCTAAATTTCGAAACAGTTATATTGGGGGACTAGGCAACATTTCCGAAATTCATACATTTGAATACTAAACCGTACACAAAAAGATTGAGTTAAAGGTTTCAAAATTGTAGTTACACCTTGACATTATTTATTGGGCGAAAAAACAATTTTTTTTTATTCCCACCATAAAAATAGGGGGTATATTCATTTAGTCATTCGGTTTGTAACACATCGAAATATCAATGTACGACCCTACAAAGTATATATATTTCGGATCATGATAAAATTCTAAGACGATTTAAGGCATGTGTCTGACCGTCCGTCTGTTGTAATCACTCTAGAGCCTTAAAAATTGAGATACTGAGCTGAAATTTGGCACAGACACGTTATTTTGGTGTACGCTGGTTAAGTTCTTGAACGGGCGAAATCGGACCATATATAAATATATCGGCTACATAGACCGTTTTTTCGATAAAGTGTGTAATGCCCATAAAAACTTCATTTTTTATCCGGTTTCGCAGAAATTTGAAACAGTGGGTTCTTTTAAGCCTCGGACATCTGACGTAAATAGGGATTAGATCGGTCCATATTCAGATATAGCTGTGATATTGACCGATCTGCCGATAAATGGTCTGAAGGCCATAACAGCTCTATTTATTACCCGATTTCGTTGAAATTTGAAAGAGTGGGTAGTTGTAGGTCTCTCGACGTCCGTCTCAAATATGGTTTATATCGGACAATATTCAGATATAGCTTCCGTACAGAGCGATCTGCCGATAAAGGGTCTGATGCTCATGAAAGCTTTATTTTTTAACCGATTTCGCTGAAATTTCAAATACAAAATTCAACAGTGACTTATATTTATTAGACCATGCAATTATCCAATTTACACCAGATTGTGGTGAAAGGGGATTTACATATGCATCCGAGGTGGTGGGTATCCAAAGTTCGGTCCGGCCGAACTTAATGCCTTTTTACTTGTTTTTAATTCGTACACTCAAAAGGTGTAACTACTATAAGAGGGCGGGTAGCGAAGCGGTCCGGGGTATGATAGCAAATATTTTAAAAAAAGTGTTTTTTTATACCCTCCACCATAGGATGGGGGTATAATAATTTCGTCATTCTGTTTGTAACACCTCGAAATATGGGTCAGAGACCCCATAAAGTAGATATATTTTTGGTCGTTATGTCATTTTAAGTCGATCTAGGCATGTCCGTCCGTCTGTCCGTCCGTCTGTCCGTCCGTCCGACCGTCTGTCGAAAATAGGCTAACTTTCGAAGAAGTAAAGCTAGCCGATTCAAATTTTGCACAAAAACTTTTTATAAGCGTAGATCGGTTGGAATTGTAAATGGACCAAATCGGCCCATGTTTTGATATAGCTGCCATATAAACCGATCTTGGGTCTTGACTTCTTGAGCCTTTAGAGGGCACAATTCTAGTCCGATTTGACTGAAATTTTGCACGCGGTGTTTTGGTATCACTTTCAACAACTGTGCTAAGTATGATTGAAATCGGTTCACAATCTGGTATAGCTGTCATATAAACCGATCTTGGATCTTGACTTCTGGAGCCAATAGAGCGCGCAATTCTCATCCAATTTTGCTGAAATTTAGCATGAGGTGTTTTGTTATGACTTCCAATAAATGTGTTAAGTATGGCGCAAATCGGTACATAACCTAATATAGCTGCCATTTAAACCGATCTGGGATCTTGACTTCTTGAGCCTCTAGAGGGCGCAATTCTCATCTGATTTTGCAGAAATTTTGTACAATGGCTTCTCTCGTGACCTTCAACATACGTGTCTAATATGGTCTGAATCGATAAAGCTCTCATATAAACCGATCTCCCGATTTTGCTTCTTGAGCCCCGACAAGGCGCAATTCTTATCCGAATGAACTGAAATATTACACAATGTCTTCTACAATGTTCAGCATTAATTTCTGGTCCGAATCGGACTATAACTCGATATAGTTCCAATATCATAACAGTTCTTATTCAATATTTTTTGTTTGCCTAAAAAGAGATACCGCGCATAGGACTCGACAAATGCGATCCATGCTGGAGGGTATATAAAATATGGCCCGGCCGAACTTAGCACGCTCTTACTTGTTTTCCTTTGTTATTTATACCAATATTTGGAAAATTTTTCAGCTTTCTTTTGAAAAAAAAAATCTTTTTAAGATAAAACTTGGTGAGGCGAAGCACACCGGGCCAGCTTGTAAACTATATATATAGAGATTGAGAAAATGTTTGTTTGCGGCAAAATACATTGTAGTGCTTCTTGTCTTATTTTCTAATGAAATCTATTTCCAAATTTCGAGTGCTTAGACCCATATGCATTTGAGCTTACAACAAAAATATGTTTGCATTCATATCATATCTTATATGTCATAACTCCAATGGTGTATCCCATTTAAATGGCCAATAGCCGCGGTAAATATTTAATGCCATTAAATAAATCTTAAGCTTATTACCTCTGACAGGGCAATTGGGGCTAAAGAAAAAGGAAAACAGAAACGAAATTACCCAATGGCTGGATGGAAGCGCGTGTATTTATTACCAAATGCAATGATGATGAAAGTAACTCCAACAAAACTCTATTTATGCAAATCATTTCACATTTAAACGATAACCTATGAAAACTTCAAAGATACAAAAAAAAGGAGAAAAATTAAAAAAAAAAAAAATAATAATAATAAAGACAAAATCAAAAGAGACAGACAGACAGATAGTCAGCAAGACGTCCACCAGAAGCAGCGGCTTCAATGGAAAAAAGTATAGAAAATGTTTGTGGGGGGATTTGCCCACAATTGAACTATCAGCGCCAAGTTAAAGCCGAGTATGGCCATCATATGGGAAAGTAAAGAGTACGAGCATTTTGTAATTGTCGCATAAAGACACACAAAACGGCCTGTAAATGAAGCACTCATTCAAATTGGAATGGAATTAATAAAGTATTAACGTGAGTAGACAGATTAATGGGCGTCAGACGGACATGAGTTCAGATCGAAATGCAACACCAACCCACAAAGCACTAGCGCAGCACCACCACCACCCAATCGACCAACCTCTAATTCAAGTTGAAAATATTGAACAAACGTATTGCCACAAATCACAAAGCAAACGAATGTGCTTTTATAGATGATCAGAAAGACGTGCAGAAGTACAGACGGACAGACAGACAGACAGGCAGCAATAAGTCCATACTCATATCACTAGAGGTGAATAACACTTTCATTTTCAATTGATAATTTGCCGCCGTAGCTGCACTTATCCATCCACCCATGTCCGAGATTCGTTCGTATTCAAGTGGCTTAGCTTCGTAGATAAATCAAAACGTCCCCAACGGAAGGAGCGTGCGCACAGAATGACCAACAACTTTAAAAAAATCCCATTCATCTGTGCTCTGTTACAATGGCAAGTATTAAGTAATCGCAATCACAATTGCTGTTGATGTTGAACGCAGGTGACATGTAGAGATTATATAAAATTTTATGCATTTTTTACACTTGAAGAAAACCAGTAAGGAAAGGCAAAAGATTTTGTAAAGATTTCACCCAAATTGTGGTGTCTACAGCTTTAAAAGGCCATATCGGATGAAAGAGATATATGGTAGCTATATCTAAATTTGAACCGATTTTTATGAAATTTTGCACACATAGGAGGACTTAAAATAAAACATCTTATGCAAAATTTTGTAAAGATCGGACTAAGATTGTGGCTTCTGCAGCTAAAAGGCCATATCGGATGAAAGATATATATGGGAGCTATATATAAATCTGAACCGATTTTGTTCTAAATCAACAGCGCTCGTCTTTGGGTAAAAAAAAAAAATGGCATGTGCAAACGTTTGTAACAATCGGACAATAAATGCGACCTGCACCTTGATTTCAAGAATACGTGGACAGATAGGCTGACAGACAGACATAGCTTAATCGAATCAGGAAGTGATTCTAAGCCGATCGGTCTAGCTCTTCTCCATCTTAGCGTTGCAAATAAATGCACAAATTTATAATAGCCCGTACCGCAGTGGTGATCTGGGGTATGAAATGCTTAAATGTGTTGTTTTGGTATAATCGAAAGGAGGGAGAGTATCATATGAAAATGAAGGAGGAGAGGGGTGGTCACGTGCAATAAATGTGCCTGTTATGGGCTTTTCATGACTCTATATCAAGATTGAGCTATATTCGAGCTAAATCTGCCAAAATTCAAAAAAAAAACAAATAAAGGCTTGCCAAGTTCGGCCGGCCCGAATCTTATATACCCTCCACCATGGATCGCACTTGTCGAGTTCTTTTCCCGATATCCCTTTTTAGGTTAACAAAGGATAAAGAAAAATAATTGCTATGCTATTGGAGCTATATAACGTTATGGGCCGATTTGGATCATAAATTAATTAAATATTGGAGACCATAGTAGAAGTCATTGCGTAAAATCAAATAAGAATTGCGCCCTTTAAGGGCTCAAGAAGTAAAATAGGGGAATCGGTATCAAGCTATAGACCGATGCAGACCATATTTGACACGTATATTGAAGGTCTTGGGAGAAGCCCTTGTACAAAATTTGGGATAATAATTGCGTCCTCTAGAGGCCAAGGTAGTCAAGATCCCAGAATAGTTTATATGGCAGCTATATCAGGTTATAATCTGATTTGAACCATATTTGATATAGTTGTTGGAGGTAATATCAAAACACGTCATGCCAAATTTCAGCCAAATCGGATAAGAATTGCGCACTCTAGAAGCTCAAGAAGTCAAGTCCCCAGATCTGTTTGTATGACAGCTATATCAGGTTATGGACCGATTTGAACCATACATGGCATAGCTGTTGGATATCATAACGAAACCAGTCGTGCAAAATTTCATTCCAATATGATAAGAATTGCGCCCTCTAGAGACCAAAGATCGGTTTATATGGCAGCTATATCAAAACATGGACCGATATGGCCCATTTACAATACCAACCGACCTACACTAATAAGAAGTATTTGTGCAAAATTTCAAGCGCCTAGCTTTACTCCTTCGAAAGTTAGCTTGCTTTCGAAAGACAGACGGACAGACAGACAGACGGACACGGCTAGATCGACTTAAAACGTCATGACAATCAGGAATATTTCTAATTTATGGGGTCTAAGACCAATATTTCGGGGAAACATTTAAATCGAACCAAAAATGCATTTCAATTCCAGCCAATCTTGGCTTGAAAGCTCGTTTATCCCCGAAAGCAGTGTAGATTTAGTATACGTCAAGCGAACTTCTTTGTAGGGATTTTTTGAC
Organism: Stomoxys calcitrans; assembly: GCF_963082655.1. Lineage (NCBI taxonomy): Eukaryota > Metazoa > Arthropoda > Insecta > Diptera > Muscidae > Stomoxys > Stomoxys calcitrans. The sequence goes on along the minus strand of NC_081553.1, from coordinate 32,611,902 downwards.
ACTATCCAGCATTTGGAAAATCGGACCTAAAGGGTAGATTTGGCAGCCCAAAAATTTTTTTTGAAATGCCGAGGAGACCAGTTTTAGGGGCCTGCCAGGACCTTGAAATCCTGCACATCTTTATACGTTCTCAAATGACATATTTTTTACTAGCATATTTCGATTTTATCCCACTGTGCGCTGGGATCTTAATAGCACTTAAACGAAAGGTAGCGAGATTTAACAGGTCTTCTCGGGATAAACTCATATCGGACACAGGCAATGAGGCTAATGGAACATTGGTGGAAAATCTGTCCAGGGTCCAGTCGCAGCAGACAAATCTCAGGTTTGTTTCTCAAGCGCTGGCACACCAGCCTCCGAACCACTGTTGTCGTTCGGCAGTTCTGTTATAATCACGGTAGTCGCCCACTAGAGCACAGTTGTTCATTGCCGCTATGCATGCTGGGATCTGCCTCAGGCCGACATCAATGCATCGATTACCTTAGCGGTGCAGCTCTCTGAAAAACCTTTTGAGAACTCCTCCTTGCACTCAATTACTTTAAAGCCACGATAAATCTCGCTAGAGGCTCTACCTCATTCTGTCATGATTAAACTCTTCCCCCATTCAAGTTTGCCCCATTCCGTCTAGGTTCCGGTTAGCAATTCCCTCTTCTGCTGTCGATCAGAAATGCAGACACCAGATTTGAAGATCCTTATGATGGTCGATTCGCGTCGTGGTGATTTTCGTCTTCTCCTCTTAGAGGGTTTGGAGTCCTCAATCTGTGAACGATGCCGTAGCAGCACCGATCCCGGAGCCTGTTTCACTAGATTCGCATGTATCCAGTTCATGACTGAAGGCCAAAAGTTCATCCTCGGAAGAATTGCCATTTAGAAGGCAATGGATGGCATATTCATTTTGTTTTTTCTTTTGTAAAACATCGAATATTTATTTGCGACCCTATAAAGTATACAGGGTGGCTGATGAATATTGCTACAATGATGAATATTGCTACATTTTTTTTTCGGTGTATGGAATACATTTTTCTTTTATTCATGTTAAATTAAATTATTAAATTAATTATTAAATTATTATTAATTAAATTAATTAATTAATTAATTAAATTAATTATTAAATTATTATTATTAAATAGAAAAAAAGTTATTACATTTTTTTTTGGTAGCGGCTTTCATCAGCCACCCTGTATATATTCTCCTTCCTCGTAAAATTCTAAGACGATCTAGCCATGTCCGTTCGTCTATTCTAATTAAAGACGGTAGTCTTTAAATATTATGATATTGAGCTGAAACTTTGCACTGAATTTCTATACCCTCCACCATAGGATGGGGTTATACTGATTTCGTCATTATACCCAACACCATGGGATAGGGGGTATACTAATTTGGTCATTCCGTTTGTAACACCTAGAAATATTTACCTAAGACCTCGAACACCTAGAAATATTTACCTAAGACCTCTCGACATTATAAGTCTAGATCTAGCCATGTCCGTCCGTCCGTCTATTGAAATCATGATAGCGGTCGAACGCGTAAAGCTAGCCACTTGAAAATTTGCAAAAATACATTTAATTAGTGTAGGTCAGTTGGGATTGTAAATGGGCCAAATCGGTCCATGTTTTGGTATAGCTGCCATATAAACCGGTTTTGGGTCTTGACTTCTTGAGCCTCCAGAGGGCGCAATTCTCTTCCGATTCGACTGACTTGCATGAGGTGTTTTGTTATGACTTCCAATATCTGTGCGAAGAATGGCGCAAATCGGTACATGACCTGATATAGCTGCCATATAAATCGATGTGGGATCTTGACTTCTTGAGCCTCTAGAGGGCATAATTCTTATTCGATTTGGCAGAAATTTTGTACAACGTCTTGACTTATGACCTTCAACATACGTATCTAATATGGTCTGAATCGGTCAATAGCTTCATACAGCTCCCATATAAACCTATCTCCCGATGTTCCTTCTTGAGCCCCTACAAGGCGCAATTCTTATCCGAATGAACTGAAATATTACACAATGAATTCTACAATGATCAGCATACATTTATGGTTCGAATCGGACTATAACTTGACATAGCTCCAATAGCATAACAGGTCTTATTCAATATTTTTTGTTTGCCAAAAAAGAGATCCCGCGCATAGAACTCGACAAATGCGATCCATGGTGGAGGGTGTATAAGATTCGACCCGGCCGAACTTAGCACGTTCTTACTTTTTTCAACTGTTTTCGCTGCAATTTGGATCAGTGAGTAGTTTCAGACCTCGTAACATCCGACCTAAATATGGTTCTAATCGGACTTTATTCAGATATAGCTGCCATATAGACCGGTCATCCGATAAGGGTTGGAAGCCTATAAGAGCTTTATTTATTACCCGATTTCGCTGAAATTTTAAACAGTGAGTTGTTTTGAGACTCCCTTTATCCAACCTTAATATGGTTCCGATCGGACTATATTTAGATATAGCTGCCATATAGACCGATCTGCCGATAAAGGGTCTGAAGCCCATAAAAAGCAGATTTTTTGTCTGAAAATGTTACTTGTATATGAGTTCTCAGGACTTGAATAAAATATGAAATGAAATCACGATAGCGGTCAAGCGCGTAAAGCTAGCGGCTGGAAATTTGGCAAAGATACTTAATATCGCTGTAGGTCATTGGGGATTGCAAATGGCCCATCGATTCAGATTAAGATATAGCTCCCATATAAACCGATCTCCCGATTTTACTTCTTGAGCCCATGGAAGCCACATTATATGTCCGATTTGGCTGAAATTTTGCATGCAGTGTTCCCTTTTGACTTTTAACAACTGCGTCAAGTACGGTCGAAATCGGTTAAGAACCTGATATAGTTCCCATATAAACCGATCGCCCGATTTGATTTCCTGAGCCCTTTGAAGCCGCAATTGTTGTCTGATTTGGCTGAAATTTTGCATGCAGTGTTCCCTTTTGACTTTTAACAACTGCGTCAAGTACGGTCGAAATCGGTTAAGAACCTGATATAGTTCCCATATAAACCGATCGCCCGATTTGATTTCCTGAGCCCTTTGAAGCCGCAATTGTTGTCTGATTTGGCTGAAATTTTGCACGTAGCGTTCAGTTTTGTCTTCCAACAACTGTGCAAAGTACGGTTCAAATCGTACTTTACACAGTTGTACCCATATAAACCGATCTCCCGATTTGACTTCTTGAGCCGCTGGAGGCGCAATTTTTGTCCAATTTGGCTGCAATTTTGCACATGGTGTTTTACTATCACTTCCGATAGCTGTACCAAGTTTGTTCTAAATCGTTTGATAATCTGATATAGTTGTTATATAAACCGATCTTGGGTCTTGACTTCTAGAGCTTCTAGAGGGCGCAATTCGCATCGGATTTGACTGAAATTTTGCATGAAGTGTTCTGGTATGACTTCCAACAACTGTGTTAAGTATAGTCCAAATCAGTTCATTACCTGATATAGCCGCCATAAAAACCGACCTCTTCATTAGACGCAATTCCTCTCCGGCTTAGCTAAAATTTTGCATGAGGTGTTTCGTTATGACTTCCAACAACTGTGCCAAGTATGGTTTAAATCGGACTATAACCTTATATAGCTGTCATATAAACCGTTCTTAGGTCGTAACTTCTAGAGCTTGTAGAGGGCGCAATTCTTATCTGATTTGGCTGAAATTTTGTATGAACTGTTTTGTTTTGACTTCCAACAACTGTGTCAAGTATGTTCTAAATCAGTCCATATCCTGATAAAGTCGCCATATAAACCGACCTCTTGATTAGACTTTTGAGCCTCTAGAGGGCGCAATTCTTCTCCAATTTAGATGAAATTTGCATGACGTGGCATGTATGTTCTAAATCAGTCCATACCTGATATAGCCGTCATATAAACCGATCTCCCGATTAGACTTCTGGGGCTTCAAGAGGGGGCATTTCTTGTCCAATATGGTTGACATTTTGCACATGTTGTTCTGGTATGACTTCCAACAACTGTAGCAAGTATGGTCTATATCGGTATTTAACCTGATATAGCTGCCATAAAAACCAATATCCCAGTTTAACTATTGAGCCTCTAGAGGGCGCAATTATTACTCCATTTCCCCGAAGTTTTGGAGGTGGTGTTTTTCAATGACTGGTTTTCTTCTATACATACGACTTTTTCTGATATACGGCTTTTTTGTCAGTGCACCATTTTTCAGACACCAGTGTAGGTGTAGAAATACTTGAAGTAAGGATAAATATTTACCAACATTACTATCCATTTGCGACAACCACTTACCAAATTCCGCCTTACATAAGCGATGCAATTATAGTGACATTTTCAAAGGCCAACGAAGAAAGCCTGGAAAACAGTGGCAGTTGGTTATGAATTTATAATAACTTCACGTACGCACCTAGACTTCTACAACTTGAGAGATGAAATGGTGATGTGATGATTTATTACACAAGTCCATGGCCCAGACAAAATTATGACGAAGATGAATTGCAAGAAAAAAAAATAACACAAACGACCATTGGGCGGTAAGTTATAAGTCTCAATGAGTGCTTGTGGAGTTTATGGGATGGTAGGGAGGCGCTATTAAGAGTGTCATTTGAGATGCAAATGTCTGTATCAGTCGACACTCAAAGTGTAAAGTGTTTTATTAATATTTTGTTGTGGTCCAAGCAGCTGCCTGCCCTCTATACATTTCATTATGGAAATATGAAAACACCTAAAGACAGACAGGTGGACTACCTACCTACAGCCAACAGCAGCAGCAGCAGCAGCAGTACTCATCGCAGATTGTGATGATGACTGACTATCTCATCACTTTTACTTTCATCATTTTGTTGGCAACATTTTCTTCACACCAAGTTCCAGGCCTTAAGTTGGTTGTTTTTTTTTCTTTTTGTTGTAGGACACTTTGTAAGACAAACAACAGCCACGAAGTCTTGGCCTTTTGTATTTAAATGTTGATTAAAACAATTTCTTTTAATTAGAAAGAAATGTTCATTTTTTAATTACCCCCTCACCCAACTCCTACCCCCCAGAGTCAGCTCAAGCTTCACATGGTTGTCATTGTGAAAATGCATGGCCCATGCTGAAGCAGCCAGGCAGCGCCCATGCCCATTCATCTCATCAGTTAACAAGAATTGTGCAAACTCCAACAATCGCATTACACATCATTATGTTTGACATGCCAATGGTGATGGCTATAACATTGAGGCTCATTTGGCCAAATTACCTTCCCCAACAGCAGACATACTAGGTGATGACATAGTGCTTGGTCACACAAACAATTTGGTCAACTTAAAAGGTCATCTAAAGTGGGGACAGAGAAAAAAGGCTTTTAAGGCAAAACATAACTTGGGCTTTTAAAAAACCATTTTTTTGGTGTTGGTTTTTGTTCACATTTCTTCAAAGGGTTTGCCAATACTTAACAAATAAACTGTGTTTTTTTAAGCAACAATTGTTGTTGTTATTTTTCCTGCTCACATGCATTGAACTGTAGGAAAATTAAACAGAAAACGAAAGCGCTCTAAGCCCCCAATGAAAGTAATACATCGTACACATCGCAGTAATAGTTTTATGATAGCCATCCATCTATGCATCTATCCAACCATCCATCTATCCATCCAAGTCGCAGTTATTCTTTGCCCACCAAGGTCTCATGAAAGTAAAAGTTTGTTTAAAATGATTTTATGATTGACTATCTTTATCGCCATGACCGCTGTAGACCCTCTGTTGTGGTTGTCATCATCATCATCGTCATCATCACGAATGATGAATTTTAAGTATTTAATATTCAATTTCCATATTTCAAAATCTATCACTGGCCCCCAACCTGGTCATGCGGTCAACAACTCATTGTACCCGCATAATAATAAGTTTAAGTGAAAATTATACCTTTGAGAGATTTTTAATGTTAGGTGTTCAGTAGACAATAAATAACACTAATATTACAAAATTTTAATTTGGACACATTTTATAGCACATTTTACGTGGAAATTACACTTAAAGCCATAAAATGTCTACAAGCATTTATGGCCTTATATTTGCTAAATAATAATAGTATTCGAAGAATTATGGCATAATAGTGGTGTATGGTGAAAACTTGATAGAAACAAGTAAAAAGGCATTAAGTTCGGCCGGGCCGAACTTTGGATACCCACCACCTCGGGTATATAGGTAAACCACCTTTCGTCAGAATTCGATGAACAATGCATAATCTATGCCCCCATAGCAGATTTATAGAAATATGGTCCGATTTAGACCAAATTCGATATGAATATTGAGTGGTCTAATAAGTACCAGTCAGTGTTCAATTTTGCAGAACAAAATATTGGTATTTTTGGTAGCCATATTCAAAAGCCTAAAGATAAGCCTAACATAAGTCACTGTGTCAAATTTGAGCAAAATCTGATTATTAATGTGCCTTTTATGGGGCCAAGATTTTAAATCGAGAGATCGGTCTTTACAGCAGCTATACCCAAATCTGAACCGATCTGGGCCAAATTGCAAAAAGTTATCGAAGAGCTTAACGCAACTCACTGTCCCAAATTTCGGCGAAATTGGACAATAAAAGCGCCATTTATGGGCCCAAAACCATAAATCTTGAGATCGGTCTATATGGCAGCTATACCCAAATCTGGACTGATCTGAGCCAAATTGAAGAAGATTGTCGAAGAGCCCAACACAACTCACTGTCCCAAATTTCGGCGACATTGGACAATAAATGCGCTTCTAATGGGACCAAAACCTTAAATCGAGATATCGGTCTCTATGGTAGCTATATACAAATCTGAACCGATCTGAGCCAAATTGAAGAACGATGTCGAAGGGCCCAACACAACTCACTATCCCAAACTTCGGCGCCATCGGTCATTAAATGCGCTTTTAATGGGGCCAAAACCTTAAATCGGAGGATCGGTCTATATGGCAGCTATATGCAAATCTGGATCGATATAAGTCATATTGCAGATAGACATATAGACAGGGTTTAACTTAACCCAATGTCCCGAATTTCGGCGATATCGGACAATAATTGCGCCCAAAACCTGAAATCGAGAGATCGGTCGATATGGCAGCTATATCCAAATCCGTACTGATATGTGCCAAATTGAAGAGGGATCTCGCGAAGCCTAACACAACTAACTGTAGCAAATTTCAGCAAAATCGGGTACAAAATGTGGCTTTTATGGGCCTAAGACCATAATTTGGCGGATCGGTCTATATGGCAGCTATACCCAATCTGAACCGATCTAAGCCAAATTGACGAAGGATGTCGAAGGGCCTAACACAACAAACTGTACCAAATTTCTGCAAAATCGGGTAACAAATGTGGCTTTTATGGGCCTAAGACCCTAATTTGGCGGATCCGTCTATATGGCAGCCATATCCAAATCTTGACCGATATGTGACAAACTGAAGAAGGATGTCGAAGAGCCTAACATAACTCACTGTGCCAAATTTCGGCGACATCGTACAATAAATGCGCCTTTTATGGGCCCAAAACCTTAAATCGAGTGGTCGGTATATATGGCAGCTGTGTCCAAATCTGGACCTATCTGTGCCAAATTGAAGAAGAATGTCGTAGGGCCTAAAACAACTCACTTTCTCAAAATTCAGCAAAATCAAATTAAAAATGTGGCTTTTATGGGCCTTAGACCCTAAATCGGTGGATTGTTCTATATGGGGCCTATATCATGATATAGTCCGATATAGCCCATCTTCGTACTTAACCTGCTTATGGAAAAAAAGAATCTGTGCAAAGTTTCAGCTCAATATCTCAATTTTTAAAGACTGCAGCGTGATTTCAACATACAGAGGGACGGATATGGCTAGATCGTCTTAGAAGAATAATATATTTACCTTGTAGGGTCGAAAATTGATATTTCGATGTGTTGCAAACGGAATGACTAAATTAATATACCCTCTATTCTACGGTGGTGGGTGTAAAAACTATGACAAGTGAAAGCGTGCTAAATTCGGCCGCGCCGAATCTTATATACCCTCGAAACATTCGATATTTTTGATATTTCCAATAATTATTATCGATAGTAACGATACTATCGTTAATTTCTCGTCACCTATATTTGAAAAGAAAATGAGAAGTGAAAATCAGGAGATCGATTTCTATAGAAGCAATGCACAGATATAATAAAACAAAATTCAACAAGTAATCGCGTGCTAAGTTCGTCCGCGCCAAATCTTCTATACCCTCCACCATGGATCGCATTTGTCAAGTTCTTTGAATGACTTATTCAATATATATATGAGATTCATCAAGTTGTTGACCGATATGGAGCGTACTTGTGATGATCGTGAGGAGTTATAAAAACATACCAACTCAAAAATTTCAGGCACATCGGGTAAAAGTTGATCCCTTCAGTGGCTCAGAGTGTCAAATCGGGATATCGGTTTATATGGCGGCTATATCAGGTTATGGAATGATTTGGATATCAGATAAAAATTGCGCCTTCTAGAAGCTCAGGAAGTCTAATCGGCAGATCGGTTTATATGGCAGCTATATCAGGTTATAAATTACAAATGTGGCAAGTATCATTTAGACCATATTTGACACAGTTTTAGGAAGTCAAATCTATCATCAAAATGATATGTGCCAAATTTCAACCAAATTGGATAAATATTGCGCCCTCTAGAAGCCCAAGAAGTCTAACCGGGAAATGGGTTTATATGACCGCTATAATAGTTTATGGACTGATTTATACTGTGCTTAGCACAGTGATTGGAAGTGCTACCGAAACACAAAATATAAAAAAAAAATCAGCCGAATCGTATAAGAATTGCGACCTCTAGAGGCTCCAGAAGTCAAGACCCAGTATCGGTTTATATGGCAGCTATATCAAAATATGGCCCGATTTGGCCCACTTACAATCCCAAATGACCTACACTAATAAGAAGTATGTATGCCAAATTTCAAGCGCCTCCTTCGAAAGTTAGCATGCTTTCGTCAAACATACGGACGGACATGGCTAGATCGATTTAAAATGTCATGACGTTCAAGAATATGTATATACTTTATGGGGTCTTAGACGCATATATATTTCGAGGTGTTACAAACGGAAAGACGAAATTTGTATACCTTCATCCTATGGTGAAGGCTATATAAATGTTAGCCTAATCGGATGAAGTTGGCGCCCTCTATAGTATCTTATAGGACACATTCGGTATCGGATCGCTAAATTTTGTTAAATTTTGTCAAAAATTTCACTTTACAGATAGCATTGATAGAAAATAGCTATATCAGGATATGAACCTATTCGGACCAAACTTGTAGCTCCTATAGGCTTAAAACATATACCGGATGAAAGATGTATATGGGAGCTATATCTAAATCTGTACTAAATGTTATGTTATTTTGCATACATAGTAGGATGCCAAATAAAACACCTCATGCCAAATTTTAAAGAGATGGCATCAAAATTGTGGTTGTTATAGCCTTAATACTCCATGTCGGATGAAAGATATATATGGGAGCTATATCTAAATCCAAATCTGGATCGATTTAAACAAAATTTCGCACATATGTCTAAAGATCGGACCAAAATTGTGGCTTCTACAGCTTTGAAAGGCCATATCTCATGAAAGATATATACGGGAGCTATACCTAAATCGTTCGTCCTTGGGCAAAAAAGTGACATGTGCAAAATTTCATGGCAGTTGGACAATAAATACGACCTGTACCTTGATCACAAGAATACATGGACAGACAGACGGATAGCTATGTCCGTCGAATCGGGAAGTGATTCCAAACCGATTGGTATACATATCAATGGGTCTAGCTCATCTCCTTCTTAGCGTTGCAAATAAAAGCACAAAGTTAAAATACTCTATACCACAGTGGTGGTATAAATATTTCCGATCAATGTGACAGAAAGAAAATATTTTAAAAATATCAAATTTTTTTTTACCCACCATCATAGGATGGGGTATACTAATTCAGTCATTACTTTTGAAAAACTTCGAAATATTGATATACAACCCCCTAAAGTACATAAATTCTTGATCGTCTCGACGTTCTGAATCGATATAGCCATGTCTGTTCGTCTGTCGAAATCACGGTAGCTGTCGAACGCGTAAAGCTAGCCGTATTAAATTTTGCACAGATACTCAATATTGATATTGATCCCATATAAACGGATCGCCCGATTTGACTTCTTGAGCCCTTACATGCCGCAATTTTTTCCCGATTAGCTGAAATTTAGCATGTTGTGTTCTGTTATAACTTCAAACAACTGTACTGCGTAAAGTCCAAATCGATCTATAACCTAGTACAGCTCCCATAAACCGATCAACCGATTTGAATTTTTTAGCCCTTACAAGACGCAATATTTGTCCGATTTGGCTGAAATGTTGCATATAGTGCTCTGTTGTGACTTCCAACAGCCGGGACAAGTATGGTTTAAATCGGTCTATTATCTGATATAGCTCCCATAAAAACTGATCACCCGATTTGATTTCTCGAGCCCTTACAAGCCGCAATCTTTGTCCGATTTGGCATGCTGGGTTCAGTTATAACTTCCAACAACTGTGCCTTGGGCGGTCCAAATTGGTCTATAATCCGATATAGCTCCTATATAAACCGATCTCCCGAATTGACTTCATAAGTCTTTACAAGCCTCAAGTTTTGTCCGATTTGGCTGATATTTTGCATGCTGTGTTCTGTTACGACTTCCAACAACTGTGGCAATTACCGTCCAAATCAGTCTATAACTTGCTATAGCTTCCATATAAACCTGTCTCTTGATCATTCTTGTTCGGTTCCTAGAAGCTTTAATTCTTGGTGGTTTAAACGAAGTTTGGTATGTAGAATAAAATTATGCCTTTCAACTAAATTTTTTTAATTTTTAGTAGAATCCATGGTGTTGGGATCCCGAGATTCAGCCCGGCCGAACTTAGCACGCTTTTACTTGTTCTGCTCTATATGTCTGGCTGGAAAACTATTTTTTTAGCATCTTGGATGTTATTGTATAACTCCTAACGTTATTAAACCACATTCAAATAATATATGATGTGGTTTCGATGATTGTTGTATTAAAGAACTCACCAGTTTAAATTATTTTTAATTTTCAATTGAATAAATTTTTCTTATAATACAGGTAAACTAATTATCACTCATTCAATTCTCAGAAGCTTTGTGGTAAATAAATTTCTTGCACATGCTATTATTATGGTGTTTATACCCACCACTAAAGAACGCGTGTTTATTCATTTTGTCATTTCATTAGCAACACGTCGATGAATTTATTTTTGACTTTAAAAAGAACTAGCTGGACACGTCCCCCCTCCCAGCTGTGCCTACTCTCTCTCATTATTATTTTATCTAAGCCCTTTACTGGCACGGTCAGGAAAATCCTGTTTGGGGGTGCTGGTATGGCCTTTAAGATATTTCGCCCCAATGTGGATATCATATTGGTGCTCTAATCCCTAATACCTTTTATTTGAGCCTTATATTGGTATGGTCGGTTAATAGGTCCGGTATTGGAAGAATATTTGCGGGTAAGGTGGACCGTCATTTATCAGATTCATTCCCTATTTTAAAAAACCTTTAATTTGAGCCTCATATTGTCATTATTTGTTTGTATTTCCATTTAGTGGGCTTTGGAGGTGTCGCGGCCCCCTAGGTATCCACCCTAAATAAGGATACCAAATTTGTTTTTGAGTTATTATAAATATTGGAGTAGCTAAATCCTTTTGGTGGGAAGTGGATATCAGATTCATACTCTACTCCCAAAAATCACATTTGAGCTACATATTGCTAAAGTCGGTATATATGTGGGGTTTAGGGGGAGTTTAGGTGAGGCATCTCTGATACACATGGCCTTAAAACAGATCTCAGGTTTGAGCCCCGTTACTGTCATAATCCACAAACACGCCCACTTTAAGGTGGGGCGCCACCCATGCACTTAGCCTTGAAAAATTATTAGCATCGTGCTCTACACTCAAATTTCTTTTATTTGAGCCCCAATTGCCATTGGTTGGCGGGGAGTTTATGGGGTGAGACGACCCTCAAACACTTGGCCTCAAAATTGGATATCAAATTCGTTTTCTACTATCAAATACCTATTATTTGAGCCACTTATTGCCATAGTAGGCAAACATGGCCGGTTTGAAGGGAATTTTGGGGGCGAACGCTGAAATAATATCAGCATCGTGCTAGAGCACGATGTTGTTTCAGCCCCATAATGTCAAGCATTCTTAAGAGGGCTATTAAGATATTTAGGGCAACGGGTCTGGTTCAGAATCACACTAATTATTTGTTTTTTGTTTTGGTTATCTACATTCAAAATCATATTACAAAGTTACCACTTGGGGTACCCCATTCAAAGATCAGTAGGTCCTCCTGTGTCTATCTCATTTTGAGGGTAAAAAGTGTACTCTACTGCCAAAGGCCTTTTATTGCTGTCCTATTTTAACTGATCGGCCTTCATATATAATTTTTAATTTAATTTTTTTTTTTTTTGGGTAGGACAGGGGGAGGTTTTTTGAACTCTGACACATCCCTTCAATTGAGTACAATATATTCTCAGTCGTAATGCATGATAGTTTGGAGTTGTTTTAATTGGGAGGAGAGTGCCGCTCCCCCCGATGCTAAGACCCAAAAGTTCTGTTGAATGCCAGGACGGCTGGACGTGACCCATATTCTTGAATTCTTATACCAACATTAGATTCAAACTCTACTGACAAAGGCTTTTCTTTTAACTTACATATTATCTCGCTCGAACTGCACGTCCTATTAAAGGATATTTAGTGGGTGGGCCGATCCCTCTCTCTATCCCAAATATGTATACCAGATTCGTAGTCAACTCCCAAAGACCTTTCATTTGATATCCATTTTGTGACATTGGACATTCATGCCCGTTTAAGGAGTTTTGGGCTTGGCGAGGCCCCGTAGACACCTTTGACCAAATTCTTATAACATATGTGTACTTGACTTCCAAACACCTTTCATTTGGTATCCATATTGTCCCAATTGGTTTGTAAGCCCTGCGGGGGGGTTTTGGGGAGTGGGGGCGCCTCAGATACCAAGGAATAAATTTGTATGTCAGATTTGTACTCTACTTTTAAATACCTTTCATTTGATACACATATTGCACAAAGCGGTGAAAGAGTCCTGTTGGGAGTCTTTTGGGGGTGGGGGACCCCCCGAACATTTTGGGCAAAATTTGTATACCAAGTTCGCACTCTACTCTTCTATACCTTTATTTTGCTACCATGTCCGCACGGGTAGTTTTGGAGGGTAGGGAGGCCACTCAGACACCAAGGAATAAATGTGCACTCATTGGTACGAGAGAAGTATCTAATTTTCCTTATTGGAATGTTCATTGGAAATTGGTCGATCTCCAGAATAAATAAATAAATATCTTAGACCATTTATGAATCCGATATAGCTTAAATTTTACAACAGTGGATTGTTTTGAATACTGCTACATATTTTTCCTATAGCGGACCCAGTTTGGTTAAAGGTTGTTGTTCTCCCGAAAAAACGTCTATATTTCAAAGAAGGATCATTTTGATTTTTCGAAGAGGTTTAAACGGAATGACTGGGATATGGGGGTGGGAATAATAAGACTTTTGGAGTTATTAGTTTAGTGCAAGGGCGTGTTTTTTATTCCGTAAAGCAAGGCTTTTGAAAATCGCTAATATTAGGTTGATACAAGATGCATATGAAACAAGTAAAAAGGCGTTAAGTTTGGATACCCACCACCTCGGGTATATATGTAAAACATGTTTCGTCAAAATCCGGTGGAAATGCATACTTTATAGCCCATAACAGCTATATCGAAATATGTTCCAATACTAATAAGTACAAGTCATTGATCAATTGTGTATAACAAAATATTTCGATCTGAACCATATACGACACGGATGTTGAGAAGCCTAACATAGGTCACTGTGTCAAATTTCAGTGAAATCGGCTTATAAATGCGCCTTTTATGGGGCCAAGATTTTCAATCGAGATATGGATCTATATGGCAGCTATATGCAAATCTGGACCGAATTGGGCCAAGTATCAGAAAAATGTCGAAGAGCCTAACGCAACTCACTGTCCCATATTTCAGCGACATCAGACAATGAATACGCCTTTTATGGGCCCAAAACCTTAAATCGAGAGATCGGTCTATATGGCAACTATATGTAAATCTTGAACGATCTAAGCCAAATTGAAGAAGAATGTCGAAGGGCATAACGCAACCCACTTTCCCAAATTTGGGCGACATCGGACAGTAAATGCGCCTTTTATGGGGCCAAAACCTTAAATCGAGAGATCGGTCTATATGGCAGCTATATGCAAATCCTGATCGATCTGTGCCATATTGCAGAAGTATATCGAGAGGTTTCACTTAACTCACTGTCCCAAATTTCGGCGACATCGGATAATAAATGCGCTTTTTATGGGTCTAAAACCGTAAATCGGGAGATCGATTTATATGGTAGCTATATGCAAATCTTGATCGATCTGAGCCAAATTGTAGAAAGTTATCGAGGGGCGTAGCACAACTTACTGCCCCAAATTTTGGCAAAATCGGACAATAAATGCGCTTTTTATGAGCACAAGACCTTAAATGGAGAGATCAGTCTATATCCAAATCTGAACCCATCTGGGCCAAATTGAAGAAGGATGTTGAAGGGCCTAACACAACTTACTGCCCCAAATTTTGGCGACATCGGATAATAAATGCACCTTTCATGGGCCTACGACCTTAAATCGAGAGATCGGTCTATATGGCAGCTATATCCAAATCTGGACCGATCTTGGATAAATTGAAGGAAGATGTCGAAGGGCCTAACACAACTCATTGTCACAAATTTCAGCAAAATTGGATAATAAATGTGGCTTTTGAGGCCCCAAAACCCTAAATCGGCAGATCGGTCTATATGGGGGCTATATCAAGATGTAGTCCGAAATAGCCTATCTTCGAACTGAACCTGTTTAGGGACAAAAAAAAAAAGAATCTGTGTAAAGTGTCAGCTCAATATCTCTATTTTTAAGGACTATATCGTGTTCTCAACAGACAGACGGACGGACATGGCTAGATCGCCTGAGATTTTTACGCTGATCAAGAATATATATACTTTATAGGTTCGGAAATGGACATTTCGATGTGTTGCAAACGGAATGACAAAATTAATATACCCCCATTCTTCGGTGGAGGGCATAAAAATACCGCTGCCGAATTTGTTGATGATTGGATGAAAATTGCGACCTGTACTTTGTTAAAAAATTAACATGGAAAGACAGACAGACAGACGGACATAGCTAAATCGAATCAGAAAGTGATTCTGAGTCGATCGGTACACTTATCAAGCTCTCTCCTTTATGGGTGTTACAAACAAATGCACTAAGTTATAATATCCTGTACTACAGTAGTGTTGTAGGGTATAAAAATACCATAAATATGACTTGTGCATGCAAATTCTAATAATAAATGAAGCTCATATAGGTGAACATCTGTCGAAGACACGCGTTCAAGATTAACTAAAATTTTTAGTCCAACTAGGTAAATTTATCGAAAGTTTTTAATTTCGTTGTTACATACTAAACCTGTTCAAATTATTCCATCTATTGGAAATAGCTGACAATTAAATTCCATAAATTATTTTTTGCTGGTGACATTCAATTTAAAACAACTTCAGTTATTAAAAACACTAGTCAATTTTTTTTTGTCAAAATTAGTTTTGCAATAAATTTAAAATTTTTTTGTTTTTTTTTTCTTCTTTCTTTAAACTCACATCTGTTAGAAAACACAAAACACTAGGGTATTGGGGAGAGGGAAAGCACTTCAATTACAACAGGATAACACACAAAAAGTATTGGCTACTCGACTGCAGGGTCGAATCGTTTAGTCGGCCGTTTTAATTTGCCGTATTTTTCAAATTGTTTCACACTTTTTCGATTTCGATGGTGGAGAGATAGATACAAGCAACAGTTCAGTACCCGTACCGAGAGGTAACTGAATGAAATTGAAATTTGTTGGTGGCTTGTAACTGAAGTAGAAAAAGCGAAAACACCAACAAAGCCAGTAAGCACAACAACTATTTCGTAAAAAATAAAAACACAACAACAGACAAGGCGAAAAAAGCAAAGCAAAGCAAACATAAACGGCAAAAGCAAAAAAAATACAAAACAGACACAACAGTTGTTGGATGCATGAATTAATGCTTTATAGCGGGCTGAACGGACTGACTTACAGACTAACTGAATCAACACAGCAGTGCGTCAGTCGGCGGCGGCTATATCCACAAACTTAGGAGCGGTTATAACAATCAGCCATCTGATCGTTTCCTCTCGTCTCGTCTGACCGATCAACAACAATAATCCTATTGAAATGCAACAACAAAAACACTAAGCCACTCCTGAGGACACATTTTTGAATTAATGCTCTCTTTTTCATTCAAGAGAGAGAATCACATGCAACTTCAAAGCTTGGCGGAGAGCATCTCAATTGACCGAGGAATACACAAAAAAAAAACAATACAATATTGATGGCTGAGCTAATAATATTGCCAATCCATTGAAGCCTAGGGCACACATTTGGCTTAATTTTATGCTTTTGGCTATACAATTAAAAATGTAAACAAAAACGACCGAAAGAAATGAACTAAAATGCACCAAGCTTAGCGTGAAAAAAAAAAAACAGCCACTATACCATAGCCATTGTGTTAAAATAACAATGAACAACCACACGAACAAATTTACTGTGAAATGATTTTTCATAGAATAAATCTTTGACATTTAATTTTAGATAGAAAAATTATATGAAACAATATATCTGATTTTACATAGAAATTGTTATTGTATTTTGAAAAGAAAATTTTTATTTAATGCTGGAATATACGCAATGAAACTTCAAGGGGCGTATAGTATTTTGGTATTTGCATATCTTTGGCGAAACAGAATGTGCAAAGGATTGCGGGAATCTGATGTTGACGTGAAGCGGAGGTGTGTTGCAGACGTTTTGGCGCATGATGAATACATTCTAATGTGTCGGGTGGTCCAAACAGAAACCCATATCGGATGGTCTAAATAGAATCCCGTATCTCACGACCTAAACCAAGGGTAAAAAGTATCTTCGCCAAATGGAAATCAAAAATTAGGTCACTCCATCATTCTACGTCACGGACATAGATTTGCAGTGCTTTTTATACCCACCATCGAACGATTGGGGTGTATTCATTTTGTCATTCCGTTTGCAACACATCGAAATATCCATTTCCGACCCTATAAAGTATATATATCTTGATCAGCGTACAAATCTAAGACGATCTAGCCTTGTCCGTCCGTCTGTCTGTTGAAATTACGTTACAGTCTTTAAAAATAGAAAAAGTTGAGCTGAAACTTTGCACAAATTCTTGCATTGTCCATAAGCAGGACAAGTTCGAAGATGGGCTATATCAGACTATATCTTGATATAGCCCCCATATAGACCGATTTGTTGATTTAGCGTCTTAGGCCCATAAAAGCCACATTTATTATCCTATTTTGCTGAAATTCGAGACAGTGAGTTGTGTTAGGCCACTTGATATCAATCGTCAATTTGGCCGCGATCGGTCCAGATTTAGATATTGCCAACCGATTTCTCGATTTAAGTTCTTGGGCCCGAAAAGGCGCATATATTGTCCGATGGCGGCGAAATTCGGGACAGTGAGTTGTGTTAGGCCCTTCGAAATGCTTCACCAATTTGGCTCAGATCGGTACAGATTTGGATATAGACCCATTCACCGATTTAGGGTCTTGCGCCCGTAAAAGGCGCATTTATTGTACGATGTCGCCTAAATTTGGGCCAGTAAGTTAAGCTGCCATATAGACCCGAGGTTTCGGGTCCAAAAAAGTCGCATTACATGTCCGATGTCGCCGAAATTTGGAACGGTGAGCTCTGGAAGACCCTTGGACATCCTTCATTAATTTAGCCCAGATCGGTCCAGATTTGAATATAACTGCCATATACAGGGTGGCTGATGAAAGCCGCTACCAAAAAAAAATGTAATAACTTTTTTTCTATTTAATAATAATAATTTAATAATTAATTTAATTAATTAATTAATTAATTTAATTAATAATAATTTAATAATTAATTTAATAATTTAATTTAACATGAATAAAAGAAAAATGTATTCCATACACCGAAAAAAAAATGTAGCAATATTCATCATTGTAGCAATATTCATCAGCCACCCTGTAGAACGATCACTCGATTTAAAGTTTTGGGTCCATAAAAGTCGCATTTATTGTCCGATTTCGCCGAAATTTGGGACAGTGAGTTGTGTTAGGCTCTTCGATATTTTTCTGCAACTTGGCCAAAATCGGTCCAGATTTCGATATAGCTGCCATATAGACCGATCTCTCGATTTAAGGTCTTGCGCCCATAAAAGGCGCATTTATTGTCCGATTTTGCGAAAATTCGCAACAGAGAGTTGTGTTAGGCTCTTCGACATTTTTCTTTAACTAAGCCTAAATTGGTGCAGATTTGGATATAGCTGCCATATAGACCGATATCTCGAGTTAAAGTTTTGGCTCCATAAAAGGCGCATTTATAATCCGATTTCACTGAAATTTGCCATAGTGACTTATGTTAGGCTTTTCGACATCCATATCGTATATGGTATATAAAGACCATATGTTGTTATACAGAATTGAACAATGACTTGTACTTATTAGTATTTGGTTCAAATCTTAACATATTTCGATACAGCTGCTATGGGGCATAAGGTATGCATTCTCACCGGATTTTGACGATAGGTGGTTTACATATGTACCCGAGGTGATGGGTATCTAAAGTTCGGCCCGGCCGAACTTAACAACTTTTTACTTGTTGACAATAAGACTCCTTTTTTCGGCCGATCTCGGGTCTTGAAGACTATGTTAACATTTTTGTATGCTTCGCCACGAATGCCGTGTATCTAAAGCCATGTTCTGAACTTTCCACAACATTTGAGTCATTATCGTTTCTCAGTCTCATCAAGTAGCAGCAAATGAGAAATCTGAGAAATACTACACACATAGCCCAATTGCGTTCGAACAGTTGGTCAATATTTAAAACTTCTTTAAATCTTTTTGTGCCAACACTTTTTTATACCCTCCACAGTAAGATGGGGTATATAAATTTTGTCATTCCGATTGTAACTCCTCGAAATATTCGTATATATATTCTTGATCGCCTTGAGATTTTAAGTCGATTTAGCCATGTCCGTCCGTCCGTCTGTCTGTCGAAAACACGCTAACTTTCGAAGGAGTAAAGTTAGCCGCTTGAAAATTTGCACAAATACTTCTTATTAGTGTAGGTCGGTTGGGATTGTAAAATAGTAAATTCGCCATATCTGTCTATATTTAGATATTGCTCCCATATAAACCGATCTCCCACTTACGAGGGTTACCTTTTATATTTCTGGATGGGAAAGCTCTTGTATTGCAATCTGCCAACTGATAGCTCTGTCGTAAATCTTTACATTTTTGAGGTTATATGTATTCAAAACGTTTTTGACATACGAGCGTTATTTGTGTTGTTTACAGTAACTTAAAAAATGGAATTAAATCGTGAACATTTTCGTGCGATTATTGTTTACAACTTTCGACGTGGATTAACTCAACAGCGCATCGATGAACTTAATTCAATTTATGGCGATGAAGCTCCATCAAGGACCAGTGTTTATCGATGGTATGGTGAATTCAACCCAGAATTAGTGCAATCCAAAACGAATTTCGTGAAGATCGTCCAAAATCAGTTGTTGTTCCAGAAACCATTGATGCTGTGCCCCAACCGATATTGCAAGATCGTAATGTGACCTAACGTGAGATTGAGACAAACTTAGGCATTAGTGAGACCAGCATACATTCAATATTACATGAACATTTGACCGTAAAAAAAACTGTTCGCATTGGATCGCTCAAAAAAAAGGCTTGTGTCGTTTGGTCGAAAGAAATGCTCTAAATTTACAATGGCGGTGCTTCGAAACACGTCTATGACATCGTGACAGGTGATGAATCGTGGATTTAGGCGTATGAGCCCGAAAAAAACAGCAGCCGATTTTATGGGTGTTCCATGATGAGCCAAATCCATCAAAAGTTGCTCGCGCACGAAGCACTTTCAAGCAAATAATCGCCTGTTTTTTTTCGGAAAAACTGGACATGTCGCAATCGTACCACTTGAACAACGCAGTACAGTTAATTCTGAGTGGTACACAACCTTTTTTGCCAGTGTCTTCCAAGCAATCAGGAAAACCAACCGCTGAAGACACATCACTCTTAACCACGACAATGCGAGCTCTCACACATCGGCTCAAATAACTGAATTTTTGAGCACTCATCCGCCGTACAGTCCTGACTTGTTACAGAATGAATTCTTTTTATTCCCGTATAATAAAATGAGAGGCCAATGTTTTTTGACACCTGAAGCAAGGGTTGATGCGATCAGAATGCATGCTTGAGGGATACCTCAATCAGATTGGCAAAATTGCTTCGACAATTGATTGAAACGCATGCAAAAGTATATAGAAGATCTAATGGGGAATATTTTGAAAAACAATAAAGAGATTTTCGATTATTAATATTTTTTTTTTGTTCTCTGATCCCGAAATATAAGAGACAATCCTCAACAAAATTTCAGCCTTTCTAATTTTGCACTATGATGTTTTCTTTCATATTCACTAGCTGTGGTAAGTATGGTCCGAATCGGTCCATATCCTGATATTAGCGCCCATATAAACCGATCTCCCTATTTTACATCTTGAGCCTTTAAAGTGCAAATGCAAATTTGCCCATGAAGATTCCATTAAGGTTCAACGGCAAACTTCTCCCATATCAATGAGTGCTGTACGATTCGAGTTTAACGCTCATTGATAAGGGGCCTCCTCTTTATAGTCGAGTCCGAACGTCAGTTCAGTGTTCAAGTTCAACACATCTTTGGGGAGAAGTTTTTACATGGCAAAATACTTCACAAATATCGCCAGCAATAGGAGGGGATAATCACTCCTGAAAATGTTCTCACCAGGATTTGAAATCATTCGTTCAGCGTTCATGGCGGACGTGTTAATCTCTGCGCTACAGTGGCCTCTTGAGCCTCCAAAGGGCAAAATTCTCATCCGATTTAGTTGAAATTTTGCACAATGGCAGCTACTATGGTCTCTAACATCCAAGTTATGTATGGTCCAATTCGGTTCTGATATGGTTCGAATAGAATAGCAATTATTATCCCTTATCCTTTTTTTGCCCATAAAGAGATACCGGGCAAAGAACTTGACAAATGCGATTCATGGTGGAGATATTGACTGTGGGTATCCAAGATTCGACCTGTTTTTCTTTGTTTTAATTAGAAAATATTGAGAAACGCTTTTATTTTAATTTTCGACGACATTCGCTAAAGCAATTATATATGTATTTTAATTGAAAAATTACCTCGTCAAGTTCATTGATTTTAAATTAAAAAGGGCGGATATTGGCGACATCTGGTAACCCCATAAACTTGAAGTTACTTTGAATTACCTCAAGCAAACACAAGTTGAGGTAATACCGCACATGGTATGATTATAAACTAAATGTTTGTTGTTTTGCTTATAACTGCTGTTGTTGTTGTTAGTGTTGTGTTATGGCTATTGCTGTTGTTGGTTGGCGTTTTGGCCTGAACTCCCCGAAAAAAAAACACCAACATCAGACACAATATCCAAATACACTCATTGTTGCGCAATTGTGACACTTAACAGCTTTATCCCATGAACACAAAACCAAAAGAAAAAGCTTTTTTTAAGCGGTTTTTTGTGTTTTTTTGTTATAATTCGACTTCTTGGATATTTCGCCTTTTCTACGTTGGCAAGTAAAGTTTGGAGTTTTGTCTTTTGTCTTCTGTGTTTTTGGTAGGAAGTAAACCCCAAAGTTGAACTCTTAATGTTTTGTGCGCATGCGTAGCAGTATTGCAATCGGTAAGCAATATATTGCCACAATACTAACAGCAAAGTTGCGCTCTTCTGTTCAGGGGTAAAAGCCCACAGCTGAGGTTTAACTTATGTTACCGGTAGTTGTTTTTGTTTTTCTTGCCATTTGTATTTTTGAATGTTTGGATGCTTCATGAAGCATTACTAATCGAGCCTTCTGTAGTGTTGCCTGCAGCTTATCGTTCACACATGACGTTGATGTGATGTATTCAGTT
The DNA here is from genome assembly GCF_963082655.1 of Stomoxys calcitrans. Classification (NCBI taxonomy): domain Eukaryota; kingdom Metazoa; phylum Arthropoda; class Insecta; order Diptera; family Muscidae; genus Stomoxys; species Stomoxys calcitrans. Next base: position 32,589,773 of record NC_081553.1, on the reverse strand, counting down.
CGTCTCAAGGCATTGTGAAGTGTGATTTTTTTGCGCTCTAAATGAATTTCCTATTTTTGTGAGTACGATTTGTAACGATGTGTAGTATTCGCAATTTGGCACATTGGGAAAAATTTTAATTAATTCAGAGCGTCATGCAGCCAAAGACTGTAAGAAGATAATAAGGTAGAACTGTTTTTATGCGACCTGTTTATATTGATGGATGCCACCATTACAAAACTCGGTTAGTTGAAACATATTTCTTATATCCGAACTTCGCAGCTAACGAAGAAGTTAATACTGAGGATCAGTTTCTAAGGGAGCGTTCGGCACTAAACTGATTTCAGAAGGACGGAATGATATTGCCCCATCATAGAATATTGGACGATAAGGAATATATTTACCTCATGGGATTAGAGAATACTAATTTTTAGGATCACATAACAGAATGACGGGATTAGAAAATCGTCCTTTCTATGATGGTGGCTATAGAAATCTTCAAATGAATCGGATTGCAAACAATTCTCCTAAGCTAAAATACATCCCACTGTGTTCGCAACATTTTTGACACTACAACGTGTATTCTTATCATTGTCACCATTTAAACATTTTGCCGTTGTTAACATAGTATTTAAGAAATTCCATGTATTTGACGCTACATGCATGTAAATATGTATGCAATATGAGATTTTCCGGTCTCTATGCACTAAAATTAATTTCACTTTGGTTGTTATAGTTGAGCGATGCCTTAAAGCTTAACATAGGCAGGTGTAAGGTAGGGTAGTTTAGGTTGGAGAGAATGATGCCAAAACATTGCCTCGATATCTGCTCGCGTCCTATGTGGGCCACCCATTGTGATTTCTCAATCTTTCCTCTCCTTCAGCGGCAGAGTTTTCATTGTATTGCATCTCCTCTACTTAAGGCACCTTCTCAAGTCTTTGCCAAGCCTTACTCCTCTTAACTATTCTAGTGCCTGATATAAGAAAATTCCAAGTATCCTATTTCTATTACGACATAAAGCTGGACATTGGCAGAGGAAATGAAAGCTATCTTCCGGAACGTGAGCGCTATGTCATCACCGACTGATATAATCACTTCTGATGCCTATGCGGGTTCAATGTGCGGATATTAATTGTGCACTCTAAATATTAACAAGTAAATAGGTGTTAAGTTTGGCCGGGCCGAACTTTGGACACTCACCACATCGGGTAAATAAGTAAACCACTTTTCGCCATAATCCGGTGAAAAATGCATAATTTATGCCCCCATATAAGTCTTTATGGTATCTACATTCCAATATAGGCCGATCTGAACCATATACGACACGGATGTCGAAAAGCTTAACACATCTCATTGTCCCAAATTTCAGCGAAATCGCACAATAGCGCCTTTTATGAGCCCAATACCTTAAATCGAGATATCGATCTATATGGCAGCTATATCCAAATCTGAACCGATTTGGGTCAAGTTACAGAAAAATTTCGAAGAGCCTAACACAACTCATTGTCCCAAATTTCGGCGACATCGGACAATAAATACGCCTTTTAGGGGCCCAAAACCTTAAATCGAGAAATCGGTCTATATAGCACCTATATCCAAATCTTTAACGATCTAGCCCAAATTGCAGAAATATGTCGAAGGGCATAACACAACTCACTGTGCCAAATTTCGGCGACATCGGACAATAAATGTGCCTTTTATGGGCCCAAAACCTAAAATCGAGAAATCGGTCTAAATGGCAGCTATATACAAATCTAGATCGATCTAGGCCAAATTGCAGAAATAAATCGAGGGGCTTAACTTAACTCACTGTCCCAAATTTCGGCGACATCGGACAATAAATGAGCCCTTTTATGGGTCCAAAACGTTAAATCGAGAAATCGGTCTATGTGGCAGCTATATCCAAATTTGGACCGATATATGCGAAATTGAAGAAGGATGTCGAAGAGCCCAACACAACTCACTGTCCCAATTTTTGGCGACATTGGTTAATAAATGTTAAAGGATGTTGAAGGGCTTAACACAACTCAAATTTCAGCAAATTCGGATAATAAATGAGGCTTCTATGGGCCAAAGACCCTAAATCGGCGGATCGGTCTATAAGACCGATTTGGCCCAGATCGGTCCAGATTTGGGAGGATTTCGAAAGGCCCAACGCAACTCACAGTCCTAAATTTCAGAAAATCGGAAAACAAATGTTGCTTTTATGGGCCTAAGACCTAAAATTGGCGTAGCGGATATCAAGATATAGTCCAATATAGCCTTCTTCGAACTTAACCTGCTTATGAAAAAAAAGAATGAACTCAATATCTCTATTTTTAAAAACTGTGGCGTGATTTTAACAGACAGGCGGAAAGACGTACGGACATGGCTAGATCGTCTTAGACTTTTACGCGGATCAAGAATATACATACCAAAAAGGGGTCGGAAATGGATATTTCGATGTGTTGCAAACGGAATGACAAAATGAATATACCCCCTTCTTCGGTGGTGGGTATAAAAAAGAAAGTTAGGAATTCCGTGCTACCTACAAAATCCATAATTGTTTTCCATGCTACGCCCCTAAGTTGGTTCATTGCTGGTATTGTATCCCCACCTAAGTGCCCGCATCTGTTATATGAGAAAGCCGGGCAATGATATGGGAAATACTCCAACGTTTCATAATCTTCCCCGCATGCCCTACACATGCTATCACATGCCGCACCGATTTTATATAAGTGAGCTCGTAGTCCTATGTGTTCCGTTATAATGCTGAGAGCTACACTGGCCTCCTTCTTACTTTCTTTCAGTAATAGCCTCGTCTTTCCACGATCTGGGTCCCCCCATAGGATTTTTGCCGTTCTGCGTCGACCCAAAAGGCATCTGGTTAACTATACTGACGGCAGTTCTCTAGCCTTCACTGCCAAATAGTCTTCACTATGGTCCGGCACCCAAACGATGCGGATCGTGCCTTCCTTAGAGAGACATCTGATCTTACCGTCCTGGTTTGTAATGCCCTAATGGTCTTTTTACTGTCCGTAAAGATGTTCACACTCGACGTCCTCGCGTTAACACTACACCACCTCCCGCATTCCGTGATCGCCGGATCTCCGCCTGCAGGACCATATTATGGTTAGGTAGTCTAAAATAGATCTCAGACCCTGGGTTCTCAATGTAGACACCCATCCCCACTCTGTCCTCTGGCTTTGATCCATCCGTGTAACATGATCTTCCAGATGGCAATACTAGTCTTCCGTCAATCCAAGACTGTGCCACTGGCAGCAGTGCCACACAATCGACCTGAAGTGTATCCGATCGAAAACCTCTTCCAATCCTTTATTGAGCCCGTACCAGCGAGAGCTTACAGTGCCACCAGACTGTTGCTGAATACACAGATATACCTTAGGTCGATGTCCATCTCCAAAACGATCACGTAGGCCTACGCTTGGAAAATGCTGGACGTATTGTGCATGAGGAGAGAGACGTGAAACCCGAATTCGTGACAGTGGACACAACATGCGATGCCGGTATCCATCTATAAATAAATTAATGTCTGCGATCCAAATCCTTTCTTGTTGCCACTCTTCTTTTGTAGGTACCTGAACCACCAATCTGCTATCAACTATAATCTTCTCCATCTGGAAATCCGTCCAACGATCCATCATGTCACTATCAAATATGTATACGAGTATGTCTCGACGGCAGCCCCCTAAGGGACTACTAGGCTGCCGTCGGATTCCCGGCAATACCTCCAATGACCTAGTCGAGTTGGTGCCCAGGTATGAATCTTAGGGCCAATCCTATCAATATGCCTTACATGCGTCGCATGCTCTAATAAACGGCCACCGTATGTGACAACCCTACGTCAGCACCGGCCATAGCATCGCCGAGTACAACCATTGCATCAATCTTGGTTTCAACCTGGAATTACTATCCACGAGCCCCTGGCAGCTATATCAAAACATGGACCGATTTGACCCACTTACAATCCCAATCGACCTACACTAATAAGAAGTCTTTGTGGAAAATTTCAAGCGGCTAACTGAACTCCTTCAAAAGTTAGCGTGCTTTCGACAGACAGACGGACGGACATGGCTAGTTCGACTTAAAATGTCACGACGATCAAGAATATATATACTTTATGGGGTCTAAGACGCATTTTTCGAGGTGTTACAAACAGAATGACGAAATTAGTATACCCCCATCCTATGGTGGAGCGTATAAAAACACAAGTTAACGCGTGCTAAGTTCGGCCGGGCCGAATCTAGGCCACCATGGATTCTGCTACAAATGTATACCAAATAAATTGGGCCCGAACAAGGATAATCGAGAGACCGGTTTATATGGAAGCTATATCAGGTTATAGACAGATTTGGAACATACTTTGCACAGTTGTTGGAAATCGTAACAGAACATCACATGCAAAATTTTAGCTAAATCGGAGAAAAGTTGCCGCTTGTAAGGACTCAAGAAGTCAGATCTGGTCATCAGTTTATATGGGAGTTATTATAGGTTATAGACCGGTTTGGACCGAAATAGGCATATTAGTCGGAAGTCATAACAAAACACTACATGCTCCATTTCAGACAAATCGGACAAAAATTGCGGCTTGTAAGGGCTCAAGAAGTCTAATCGGTAGATCGGTTTATATCGGAGTTATATCATGTTATAGACCGATTCGGACCGTAGTTGGCACAGTTGTTGGAAGTCGTAACAGAACACCACATGCAAAATTTTAGCCACATCGGACAAAAATTGCGGCTTGTAAGGGCTCAAGAAGTCTAATCGGTAGATCGGTTTATATGGGAGCTAAACCAGGTTAAAGACCGATTTAGAGCGTATTTGGCACAGTTATTGGAAATTAACAGAACACTACCTGCTCAATTTCAGCCAAATCGGACAAAATTTTGCGGCTTCCAGTGCTCAAGAAGTCAATTACGGAGATCGGTTGATATGGGAGCTATATCAGGTAATAGACCTATTTAGACCGTGTTTGGAACAGTTTTTGGAAATCTTAACAGCACACTACGTGCAAAATTTCAGCCAAATCGGACCAAAAATTGCGGCTTGCAAGGAAGAGGCTTTAAAAAATGGGGAGATCGGTTTATATGGGAGCTATATCAGGTTATAGACCGATTTGAATCGTACTTGGCACAGTTGTTGGAAGTCGGGGCTTCTAAGGGCTCAAGAAGTTAAATTGGGAGATTGGATTATATGGGCGCTTTATGTAAATCTGAACTGATATGGCCCATTTGCAATCCCAAACCACCAACATCAATATTAAGAACCCTTGCAAAATTTCAAGCGTCTAAAATTTCAAGCGTCTTACGCATTCGACCGCTCTCATGATTTCAACATACGGACGGACGGATGGACATGGCTAGATCGACTGAGAACGTCGACATGATCAATAAAATATATGTCCTCTTTGGGTTCTTAGACGAATATTTCGAGGGGTTACAAACGGAATGACTAGATAATTATAACTCTATCCTATGGTGGGGGTATATAAACAAATAAAATTCTGAAAAATGCATGAAACCTTTATTTGAATCGATTGTACGGTTTAATGTTTGAGATGGTCCATCAACTTAGTCCAATTTTGGCATATTCTTTCCAACATCTCGGCCGGTATCTCATATTTAAATGCTTCAATGTTGTCTTCCAATGCGTAAATTGCTGCGGGCTTCAGTGTATACACAAGAGCTTTAACATAGCACCAAAAACAAGTAAAAAGGCGTTAAGTTCGGCCGGGCCGCACTTCGGATACCCACCACGTCGGGTATATATGTTAACCACCTTCATCAAAACCCGGTGAAAATTGCATACCTTATGTCCCATAGCAGTTATAACGAAATATGTTCCGATTTGGACCAAATACTAATAAGTACAAGTCATTGTTTAACTGTGTATAAAAATATATTGGTCTTTTTATTGGGTTGCCCAAAAAGTAATTGTCGGTAATATAGTAGTAATATAGTCGGCGTTGACAAATTTTTTCAACGGCTTGTGACTCTGTAATTGCATTCTTTCTTCTGTCAGTTATCAGCTGTTACTTTTAGCTTGCTTTAGAAAAAAAGTGCGCGAAATTTTGTTTACATTTGTTTGTTTGGCGTCAATTTTAATATGGGTACCACATGTATTGAAAGAAATTCATTTAACAAACCGAATCAACGCTTGTGATATGCACCTTAAATGCAATGAATTCGATCCGTTTTTAAAACGAATCATAACTGGAGATAAAAAATGGATTGTTTACAACAACGTTAGTCGAAAACGATCATGGTCCAAGCATGGTGAACCAGCTCAAACCACTTCAAAGGCTGACATCCACCAAAAGAAGGTTATGCTGTCTGTTTGGTGGGATTGGAAGGGTGTGGTATATTTTGAGCTGCTTCCAAGGAACCAAACGATTAATTCGGATGTTTACTGTCAACAATTGGACAAATTGAATACAGCCATCAAGGAGAAGCGACCAGAATTGGTCAATCGTAAAGGTGCCATATTCCACCAGGACAACGCTAGACCGCACACATCTTTGGTCACTCGCCAAAAACTGAGTGAGCTTGGCTGGAAACTTTTGATGCATCCTCCATATAGCCCTGGTAAAACTTTCGGCAATGATGAGGCTATAAAATCGCACTTGGTTCAGTTTTTTGCAGATAAAGGCCAGAAGTTCTATGAGCGTGGAATACTAAATTTGCCAGGAAGATGGTAAAAGGTTATCGAACAAAATGGCAATTATATATTTGATTAAAGTTCATTCTAAGTTTTATTAAAAATACATTTACTTTCTTTTAAAAAATCCGCAATTACTTTTTAGGGAACCCAATAGTAGCTATATAAAGGGTGATTTTTTCGAGGTTAGGATTTTCATGCATTAGTATTTGACAGATCACGTGGGATTTCAGACATGGTGTCAAAGAGAAAGATGCTCAGTATGCTTTGACATTTCATCATGAATAGACTTACTAACGAGCAACGCTTGCAAATCATTGAATTTTATTACCAAAATCAGTGTTCGGTTCGAAATGTGTTCAAATTTTGACAAATTTTGTTCAGCGATGAGGCTCATTTCTGGTTGAATGGCTACGTAAATAAGCAAAATTGCCGCATTTGGAGTGAAGAGCAACCAGAAGCCGTTCAAGAACTGCCCATGCATCCCGAAAAATGCACTGTTTGGTGTGGTTTGTACGCTGGTGGAATCATTGGACCGTATTTTTTCAAAGATGCTGTTGGACGCAACGTTACGGTGAATGAACACATTTCGAACCGAACACTGATTTTGGTAATAAAATTCAATGATTTGCAAGCGTTGCTCGATAGTAAGTCTATTCATGATAAAATGTCAAAGCATACTGAGCATCTTTCTCTTTGACACCATGTCTGAAATCCCACGTGATCTGTCAAATACTAATGCATGAAAATCCTAACCTCAAAAAAATCACCCTTTATAAAAATAAACCGATCTGAACCATATACAACATAGATGTCGAAAAGCCTAACATATGTCACTGTTTAAGATCTCAGTGATATCGGATTATAAATGCGCTTTTTATGGGGCCAAGACTTCAAATGGAGATATCGGTCTATATAGCGGTTATATACAAATCTGGACCGATTTGAGCTAAGTTGCAGAAAAATTTCGAAGAGCCTAACACAACTCACTGTCCGAAATTTCGGCGAACTCGCACAATAAATGCGCCTTTTATGGGCCCAAAACCTAAAACCGAAAGATCGGTCTATATGGCAGCTATATACAAATCTGAACCGATCAGGGCCAAATTGAAGAAAGACGTCGAAGGGCTTAGGACAACTCACTGTCTCAAATTTCAGCGATATCGGACAATAAATGGACCTTTTATGGCCTCAAAACCTAAAACCGAGAGATCGGTCTATATGGCAGCTATATCCAAATCTGGACCGATCTAGCCCAAATTTAGGAAGGATATTGAATGGCCTAACACTACTCACTGTCCCAATATTCAGCAAAATTGGATAATAAATGTGGCTTTTATGGGCCTAAGACCCTAAATCGGCGGATCGGTCTATATGGAAGCTATATCCAACTCTGAACCGATCTGAGCCAAATTGATGAATGATGTCGTAGGGCCTAACGCAACTCAGTGTCCCAAATTTCAGCAAAATCGGATAATAAATGTGGCTTTTATGGGCCTACGACCCTAAATCGGAGGATCGGTCTATATGGGGGCTGTATCAAGATATAGTCTGATATAGCCTATCTTCGAACTTAACCTGTTTATGGACAAATAAAGAATCTGTGCAAAGTTTCAGCTCAGTATCTCTGTGTTTAAAGACTGTAGCGTGATTTCAACAGACAGACGGACGGACATGTCTAGATCGTCTTAGATTTTTACGCTGATCAAAATTATATAAACTTTATAGTGTGGGAAAATGGATATATCGATGTGTTGCAAACGGAATGACGAAATGAATATACCCCCATCCTTCGGTGTTGGGTATAAAAATAGTCTAAAGGCGTTAAATCGCACGATCTACGCGGCCAATTAACCGGTTCCGACCGTGGTCTAAACTGTTCACCAAACTCTCCTCTCAATAAGTCCATTGTTACGCGGACTGTGTAGCATGTAGCACCGTCTAGTTGAAACCACATATCATGCAAGTCAGGCTCTGGCATTTTGGGCAAAAAAATTGGATATCATCTCACGATTGCGCTCACCATTCACAGTTACGTTAGGTTGAAAAGAGGGTGCAGATATTAATCCGCCCCATGCGGCTATTGACATACACCTAAGCTAGTAATCGGCTTGTTGTGCGCTTTAAAAACTATAAAGTAACCTTTAAAAAGAAAATTTTAAGTAAGGAATTCCGTGCTACTTACAAAATCCTTAATTGTTTTTAATACCACACAGTTACCAGTTACGTTACGATTCGCATCATCTTTGAAGAAGTACGGTCCAATGATGTCACCAGCCTATAAACCGCACCAAACGGTGACTTTTTCTGGATGCATTGGTATATCTTGCAATGGTTCTGGCTGATCTTCATTCCAAAATCGACAATTCTGGATATTTACGTAACCATTGAGGAAAAATGAGCTTAGTCCATAAAATGGAAGAAGTGCGCCATGAACTTTTATATTCAACTTACAGTTAAACTTACCGTGCACCAAGGAAATTGGCTAATCTTGACTGCTCCAGTGCCACACCCTGCAGAGAGGGAAGTCTAAACTCGGGAACTCTCCTTCTCTGTGTGAATAATACCAACTCCGTCTTGCTGGCCCAAGGTATATTTCAAATGTTTCCTTATTAAATTAAGGGTAATTAAAACTCTTACAAAGATATTGATAAACATGCTAGGTGTTATCTTTAAATAACAAACTTTATGAAGGAGAGCAAAGTGAAATTTGCGATGTGTATTCGCCTCCACCCAGCCTTTGGATATAGAGATGGATGTTGTTGACTATGGATTTGCGGATTTGCACTCATCATCATGGGACTTCATCACCTGTGTTAGGCTTCATTAGACCATAACTTAAATTGCATGTGGAGTTTCAATAATACAATTCAATGAGACTGAGAAATGGAAGTAAAAAAATTATTATAACTGCATTGACGGAAGTCTGCACATCAGGGGGTAACACGTGTTGGATTTTTAATTTGAAAAAAAAAAAAAAAATCTAAAAACGCAAACTCAGATGTTACACAAAATTTATTCAAATTAATTTTGATAGACGTGGATCACTTTAAGACAGATCCATCATAAACTATTTCAAATTTTATTACATCAACATATGCTTACTTTAATGATTTAACACTTCATAGTAAATGTGTCAGACATCAGTGGCGTTTAATTTAATCACATTTGTTGTGCTATTAAAGCACCTTGTAATAAATGGCCTTGAATGTTTCACCCATATTTTTGTCGATTTGATTGGAATACTTATTGGGGTTTTAATTTGGGGAAAAAATTAGGAAAGCTCATAAATCATTAAATAGCAACTGGACGGAGGTTTTTAGAAACTGATATGATCGTGGGAGATGAGATTTGGGTATTATGGGGAAGAAAATGGGATGATAAATATTCCTTGTTTTAGGTCTATTCATAAATTATGCGAAATTTAATTTTGGTAGCATTCGGTTGTAAAAATCGAGACTCAAAATTTATACTACATCTAAGTTCCTAACCTAACTTAATACTTATAAACTAAAACAAGTAAAAAGGCGTTAAGTCGTCTGGGCCGAACTTTGGATACTCACCCCCTCGTAAACCACTTTACGTCATAATTCGGTGAACAATTTATTTATGCCCCCATACCAGCTTTATCGAAATATGGTCCGATTTGTCCCAAATTCGACACGGATATTGAGTGGTCTAATAAGCACAAGTCATTGTTCAATTTTGTAGAGCAAAATATTGGCCTTTTTGATAGCCATATCCAAATATAGATCGATCGATCGATCTGAACCGTTAGGGATGTCGAAAATCCTATCATAAGTCACTATGTCAAATTTTAGCGAAATCGTATTATAAATGTGCCTTTTATGGGGCCAAGACTTTAAATCGAGAGATCGGTCTATATGGCAGATACATTCAAATCTGAACCGATCTGGGCTTAATTGAAGAGGGTTGTCGAAGGGCCTAACACAACTTACTGTCCGAAATTTCAGCGAAATCGGACAAAAAATGCGCCTTTCATGGGCCCAAAATCTTAAATAGAGAGATATGGCAACTATATCCAAATCTGAACAGATCTGGGCCAAATAACAGAATATTTTCGAAGAACTCAACACAACTTACTCTCCCAAATTTCGGCGAATGCGGACAATAAACGCTCCTTTTATGGCCCCAAAACCTTAAATCGAGAGATCGGTATTCATGGCAGCTATATCCAAATCCGGACCGATCTAAGCTAAATTAAAGAAGAATGTTAAAGGCCTAACACAGCTCACTGTCCCAAATTTCGGCGAAATCAGATAATAAATGTGCCTTTTATGGGCCCATGACCTTAAATCGAGAGATCGGTCAATATGGCAGATATATCCAAATCTGGACCGATCTGGGCCATATTGCAGAAAGATGCCGACGGGGCTACTTTAGCTCACTTTCCCAAAATTCGGCGACATCGGAAAATAAATGCGCCTTTTATGGGCCCAAAACCTTAAATCGAGAGATCGGTCTATATGGCAGCTATATCCAAATCTGAACCGATCTGAGCTAAATTGAAGAAGGATCCAATATTAGTCCAAATTTTGTACTTACACCGTAGAGTTTTAATGGAGGTTGAATTGATAGACGTTGCGCTAAGAATTCCAGTAGCAAATTAACCAAATATCCTAGGGTTTACTCTCGACTGATTTTCTCGTCGTCATCCCATGTCAATGCAGTCTGTAAACGGCAAGGAGCAAAAACAAAATCCTCAAATCTTTGGCAGGCAGCACTTGGCAGGTACCGAGTGGCAGGCAGCGATTGCTCTACCAGTAGTGAATTAATGCAGCCCCAATATGTCAAAACGCTGCCCAAAGAACTATCACAGGCTGCCTACAGATGACAAACATTTTGGTCTACATGCGTAGGACATCTGGAGGTTTAAGGACACTATACATCAACTCACAACCTTCTTATACAGAATAATCTTACCAATGCGATTTCAACGTATCAGCCGAATATGGAACTTGGTGGTCGCCCAATAGCAGATGATAATAAAAAACCAACCTCCGATTCGGACCATAACTGAATTGAATGTTGGAGACCATAGTAGAAGTCATTGTGTAAAATTTCAGACAATACGAGTAAGAATTGCGCCCCTAAGCCTAGGGGCTCAAGAAGTAAAATAGGGAGATCGGTTTATATGGGAGCTGTATTAGGCTATAGACCGATTCGGACCATATATATGTTGAAAGTCATGGGAGAAGCCGTTGTACAAAATTTCAGCCAAATAGGATAATAATTACGCCCTAAAGTGGTTCAAGAAGTCAAGTCCCCAGATTGGTTTTATATGACAGCTATATCAGGTTATGAACCGATTTGAACCATAATTGGTACAGTTGTTGGATATCATAACAAAACACGTCGTGCAAAATTTCATTCCAATCGGATAAGAATTGCGCCCTTTAGAGGCTCAAGAAGTCAAAACCCAAGATCCGTTTATATTGCAGCAATATCAAAACATGTACCGATATGGCCCATTTACAATCCCAACCGTCCTACACTAATAAGAAGTATTTGTGCAAAATTTCAAGCGGCTATCTTTACTTCTTCGAAAGTTAGCGTGCTTTCGACAGACGGGCGGACGGACGGATATGGCTAGATCGACATAAAATTTTACGACGATCGAATATATATACTTTATGAGGTCTCTGACGAATATTTCGAGTAGTTTCAAACAGAATGACGAAATTAGTATACCCCTATCTTATGGTGGAGGGTATAAATATATTACAATAAAATATGGCCAATAGTAAAATGTTCAGTGTGAACAAAAGGCATGAACAAGCTCTGTCCATCGAGCTCTAGCCTTGGCTTGGTTCTACCATATATGGGTTGATTCCAACTCCGCTTTACGTACAGCGAATCCATGTATTTTCGGGCATCTCCTCCCTCGCTGTCCTTGCGGGTTCCAGTGTAGGACATTTCTCGGTATATCTTCGCACGGTCGGCGTAGGACATGACCCAATCAAGTCGATTTTCAATACTGTTTTAACGATTTTTGCCTTTCCATGGAATAACAGCTTGCTTTAATCGAAAGAGTTGCATATATATTCAAACATCCGATGTGTACAACTTTCAGAGCTGTTGTCCTTGAAATTATTGGGTTGCCCAAAAAGTAATTGCGGTTTTTCCATATAGTCAGCGTTGACAAATGTTTTCACAGCTTGTGACTCTGTAATTTCATTCTTTCTTCTGTCAGTTATCAGCTGTTACTTTTAGCTTGTTTTAGAAAAAAGGGTAAAAAAAGTTTATTTGATTAAAGTTCATTCTAAGTTTTATTATAAATGCATTTACTTTCTTTTAAAAAATCCGCAATTACTTTTTGGGCAACCTATACATATCGTCTGATAGTAACTCAAGCAAAACATAAATCCAGTTCTCTTAAAACTTCGTCTTCATTTTTGCTGCGTTGATGAGATCAACCGAACAACCCATAAGTTTTAATTATAGCTGTCTTTGGAATGTCTTCTTCAGCTACACGAATCTGAAAGTTCGCTTCGAGCAAATGGATTTTCGTCGGGGATATGGCGTATCGGATAGTGATCGGGATCGGTTGTCTTATTCAGGGCCCGATAATCTCCGCGCAGGCGCCACGTACCAACAGCTAATGGAACTATATGAAGAGGATTCCCTCAAGGACTTCTCGATGGTCTGCATATATAAAGATGCATCATATAGTCGAAGTCATTTTTTGCAATTATCAGCTTTTCTTGAGATAGTCGCCGTGTTTTTACTGAAATCACTGGTCAATTCGTATCAATATAATGTATAAATGGATGACTAACGGGCGGTAACTTTAGACCTCAATTATATTTGGCGTAGTAACATCAACGAAATCGAAAGAAGTTGGATTACATTTTTCTGATCCATCAGGAACTACGACTGAGGTGAGCAAAATCCGGATACTTTAAGTTTTGTTGTGGCATCGATTAGCCGATTGTTTTTCATATTTACAAGGGGTCCAAAATGTTTCAAAAAAGTTCACCCAATTATTGGCTGTGTTACTTCAGCTACAAGGTTAGGTGACAGTCTGCCAACAGACCCACTTGGACGTTTTCATTCATTGTGATACAACCCAACCCATATAATCCAACCCATATAAATCAATCATTTCGCATCTTGCAAACCCCGGGGCTACAATTCTATTTTGTTTTGGCTATAATTATACTTGCCATATGCGATCAATGGTGCATTGTTTACAAGATTCGGCTCAGCCATCATTGCATTGTCTGGGATCGTTATGGGGGTATTCCCAATTTTATCCTGCAAACACCATCGCTAGTCACACCTATTTTATGGGGATATGCCTGACACTCTGTGTTCCCTGTAGATGCTGAAGGTAGTACCGATCTTCTTTCTTTCATCTCCTAGTATTCTCGGTACGATCTTTTGACAGCCTCTCGCATAAATCGTATGACATGCGTGCCTCTTGCCCACTCTTTTAAATCGGATTGCGCATATGGGCATATTAATGGTCGGCAAAGACCTTGATCATATCACCAGAATGTCAGCACTTTAATTGTCCCGTAAAACAATGTGTCCAGCACCCAACTGCTGCGAATTCTTTTATACATAATGTAAGCGTCTTCCGGCTATATATTTTTTTTACTTTGCCTTCCTAAACATATCTGCTTATTCATTCACAGTTGCAAGTCTGTTCTCAGTACTATACCAGTTAGGGCACTCCCTAGGGAATAGAAGAACACCCGGAATTTACAATGAAAACATCCCTCACCGGTTTTATCCCTTAGCTTCGAACCATCCCTGCAGCAATAGCTACCAACTTTTGTGGTAAGTATCCATCAAACTACACCTGCATCCTTGGTACTAATATTTAATACTCGACATCCATTGTCTGCTCAGATACCCGTTGTGAGACTTCCGTTGCGTTCTCCTACTTAAACATCGACTATGGGATTGCCCGACTAAATCTCAATTTCATTTTGGTCCTGAATTAGCTGCCTAGGATCATTCTATTGACTCTGTGGGATATTGGGATCGTACTTTCGAGTAGGTACCATCATTCTATACCAGAAAGGTCATAATCAGATAAGGGCAAATGATCTTTACGGAAAGCATAAAATTACCTTTTATAAGTTCATTTCTCTTTTCTTCAAGTGTTCCATATTAATGCATAATTCAATAAACCCCTGAAACAACAATGGATTACTCAACTTTTAAGGCGGTTGTTAATGAGACACAATGATTAATTTATCAATCAACTCGATCAAAACTGTGGTTTTCAGTATTCGCAGTATGCGTTAAGTTTTCGCATTAACGCCGAGTGTATGTTAATCTCATAACAAGGCGTTATATGATGGGAATATTTAATACATGATGTAACGGCCAAATACCATCGTCAATATAAACATTACTGTAATATGTGGACATTATGAAATGGAAAATATTGACCTGTCCATCATTTTAAATATTTTCAGAAGATAAGTCAAAAGGTGACAAACGTGATTAATTGCATTTAGTTGCAAACTGATTTCGATAAATCAACTGAGAGTTATCAAATTAACATCAGCGAACAGATATGGAGAATCAGTAGAAATTTTTGGATGGCGGAAATTTTTGATATGGCGTTATGCGTGAAGTCTTAAGTTTTCAATGTTAGTTTGAACGAATGTATTTAGGCTTTGTGGTTAACTTCAAAAGTAAAGATATTCAGATAATCATTAGGTCCTCTATCATTGTCCTCATATATGCTATGCGTTGCTTAAATTAAAAATATCTAAAAAAGGGGTAAGTTCGGCTGAGCCGAATCTTGGGGGCGCACCACAATAGTTAAAAAATTTCCAGAAATGAACTTAGTCGATGGGTATATGTGTACTCTACGTACCAAATTTCTGGTAAATCAAGCAAAAATTGGGGTCGTATAATGCAAGTCAGAAGATCGGTTTATATGTTGTAGACCCATTTGGACCATAGGTTTAGGTTAAGTAGGTAGCCTACCCCGAAAGATGAGTTCACTCGGAGGCCAGTCAGGTTCATTGCGACACCATAATAGAAAAAAAGGAAAATTATGATGATGAAATTCAGTGCTCCATCCCGAAGGGAAGACAGACAGATGACAAACAAGTAACACGGCGTTAAGTTCGTCCGGGCCGAACTTTCGATAACCACCACCTCGGGTATATTTTTAAACCATCTTTCGTCATAATCCGATGAAAAGTGCATAATTTATGTCCCCATAACAGCTATATCGAAATATGGTCCGTACAAGTACAAGTCATTATTCAATTTTGTGAAACAAAATATTGGTCTTTTTGGTAGCTATATCCAAATGTAGACCGATCTGAAGCATATACGACACAGTTGTCGAAAAGCCTAACACAAGTCATTATATCAAATTTCATCGATTTTGGATTATAAATGCGCCCTTTATGGGGCAAAGACTTATATGGCAGCTGTATCCAAATCTGGGCTGATCTGAGCCAAATTAAACTTATTGTTTAATTTTTGGCAAAATCAGACAATAAATGTGCTTTTTATGGGGCAAAGACCATAAATCGAGAAATCGGTCTATATGGCAGCTATATCCAAATCTGGACCGATCTGGGCCATATTGCAGAAAGATGTCCAGGGGTCTAACATAACTCACTGTGCCAAAAATCGGCGAAATTGGACAATAATTGCGCCTTTTATGGGCCCAAAACCTTATGTCGAAAGATCGATCTTTATGGCAGCTATATCTAAATCTGGACCGATCTGAGCCAGTTTAAAGAATAATATCGAGGGGCCTAACACAACTCGCCGTCCCAAATTTCGGCGAAATTGGACAATAAATGCGGGTTTTATGGGCCAAAGACCCTAAATCTGCAGATTGGTCTATATGCCAGCTATATCCAAATCTGGACCGATCTGTTCCATATGCCAGAAAAATGTCGAGGGGCCTGATTTAACTCACTATCTCCAATTTCGGCGAAATTGGACAATAAATGCGCCTTTTGTGGACCCAAAACCTTAAACCGAGAGATTGGTCTATATGGCAGCCATATTCCAATCTGGACCGATCTAGACCAATTTGCAGAAATATGTGCCTTTCATGGGCCCAAACCCTTAAATCTTGACAAATCCCGGCCTAATTGCAGAAAGATATCGAGGGGCCTAATACAAATAACTGTCCCAAATTTCGGCGAAATTGGACAATAAATGCGCCTTTTATGGATAAAAAACCTAATACCGAGAGATCGGTCTATATGGCAGCTATATCCAAATCTCCACCGATCTGTGCCATAATGCAGAACTATGTCAAGGGGTTTAACTTAATTCAACGCCCCAAATTTCGGCGACATCGGACAAAAAATGCGCCTTTTATGGGCCTAAAACCCTAAATCGGAGGATCGGTCTATATGGCAGCTATATCCAAATCTATACCGATCTTAGCCAAATTGAAGAATGATGTCGAGGGGCCTCACACAACCTATTGTTCCAAATTTCGGCGAAATCCGACAATAAATGCGGCTTTTTTAGGCCCAAAATCTTATATCGAGAGATCGGTCTATATGGCAGCTATATCTAAATTTGGACCGATCTTAGTCAAATTGAAGAATAATGTCGAGGGGCCTAACACAACTCGATGTCCCAAATTTCGGCGAAATCGGACAATAAATGCGGCTTTTATAGGCCAAAGACCCTAAATCGGCAGATCGGTCTATATGGAAGCTATATCCAAATCTGAACCGATCTGTGCCATATTGCAGAAAAATGTCGAGGGGCCTAATTTAACCCACTATCCCAAATTTCGACGACATCGGACAATAAATGCGCTTTTTATGGACCCAAAACCTTAAATCGAGAGATCGGTCTATATGGCAGCTATATCTAAATCTGGACCGATCTGAACCAAATTGAGGAATAATGTCGGGGGGCTTAACACAACTCGGTGTCCCAAATTTCGGCGAAATCGGACAATAAATGCGGCTTTTATAGGCCTAAGACTCTAAATCGGCAGATCGGTCTATTTGGCAGCCATATCCAAATCTGGACCGTCGGCTCGGTCTATATCAAGATATAGTCCGGTATAGCTCACTTTGAAACTTAACCTACTTATGGACAAAAAAAGAATCTGTGCAAAGTTTCAACTGAATATCTCTATTTATAAAGACTGTAGCGTGATTTCAGCAGACGGATGGACAGAAGGGCGGACATGGGTAGTTCGTCTTAGATTTTTACGCTGATCAAGAATATATATACTTTATAGGTTCGGAAATGGATATTTCGATATGTTGCAAACGGAATGACAAAATAAATATACCCCCATCCTTCGGTGGTGGGTATAATAAAGCTGTTATGGGCTTCAGGCCCTTTATCGGGAGATCGGTGTATATGGCAGCTATATCTGAACATAGTCCGATCTGATCCATATTTGGGTCAGATGACCGGAGGCCTAAAACTACTCACTGTTTCAAATTTCAGCGAAGTCAAATTTATCGGCAGATCGGTCTGCATAGCAGTTTTATCCAAATATGGTCCGATTTGGCCCGATCAAGAGCTCAGCCAGCATGCATCAAAAAGACGTATCTGTGCCAAAAGTCAGCCCAATTTTTGAAGGCTGTAGAGTGATTACAACAGACAGATGGACAGATATACGGACATGGTTGAAACGTCTTAGAATTTTACTACGATCGGAAATACTGTCGGAATTTGTTATTTCGATGTTTTGCAAACGAAATGAATATACCTCGTATCCTACGGTGGTGGATGTAATATAGGGTGATTTTGTAAGAGCTATAGGAAAGTTTTTCAAAAAAAAAAAAAAAAAACATAAAATTCAGAAATATCCATGGAATCTTTATTTGAATCGATAGTACGGGCCATATAATTTAATGTTTGAAGATTATTTCATGCAAATGTTGAGCGTGACTGCACCTCAAAAAGTCCATCCACTTGGTTCAATTTTAGCATACGCTTTTCAACTTTTCGGCAGGTATCTCACGTTTTAATGCTTCAATGTTGTCGTCCAATGCGTAGACAGGAACTTTGACATAGCCCCACATAAAATAGTCTAGAAGCGTTAAATCGAACGATATAGGTGACTAATTGACCGGTCCCGAACGTGAAATAAAGTTTACACCGAACTCGGTTCTCAATAAACCCATTGTTACGCGAGCTGTGTGGCATGTGGCACCGTCTTGTTGAAACCGTATGTCATGCAAGTCAAGCCTTTGCTTTTTGGGCAAAAATAAAAGTTGGATATCGTCTCACGATAACGCTCGTAGCAAATTATTTTTATTTGCATTATATAGTACCAAAATATAACACAGCACACGTTACAAAGTGCTCTCCCGGTTATTCAATTTGAAGGTCAACCCCACTAAATATCGGCCTATTGATTGCGCTCATATCAAGTATTGACTTCTATTTCTACATTGAAATGTTTATATCGCCAACCAACCATCTGCTTCATGCCCATGGAAAATTCCCCAGACATAATTACCAGTTGAAAAAAGCGGGTTGAGACCTCGACACTAATTGCACCAAATGTTCTGAAGTGTCTAACATATTAACAAAACAATAAAAAAAAATTAATATTCTTAAACAATATTTCTCTGTTATGAAAGCGATCACTAAAATATTGCAAATTTAATAGAAAATAGTTGGTTTTTTTATAGTTATTGCATGGGAAAACAAAAGTAAACATAAATCAGTGTTCACAGAAACAAATATGTTTAACGATAAGTAAAACGAGTAAAAACGCATTAAGCACTCACCACCTCGGACATATATACATAGGAAAATAATAAAAATCGGTTTTAATCACGAAATTAATTGATCCAATTAATTTTTTACTTGAAACTGTTTCAATTACGAAAATGATAATATCAATCACAGTTTTGGAAAAAGATGACTGAAAAAATTTTCAATTAAAACAAGTACAAGCGTGCTAAGTCCGGCCGGGCCGAATCTTATATACCCTCCACTATGGATCACATTTGTCGAGCTCATGCCACGGTATCTCTTTTTAGGCAAACACAGGATAAAAGAAAATAATTGCTATGTTATTGGAACAATATTAAGTTATGGTTCATTTCGGACCATAATTGAACTGAATATTGGGGACCATAGCAGAAGTCATTGTGTAAAATTTCAGACTAATCTAGTAAGACTAGAGCTCTTTAGGAGCTGAAGAAGTAAAATAGGGAGATCGGTTTATAGGGGAGCTGCATTAGGCTATAAATCGATTCATGCCATTTTCGACACATATGTAAAAGGTCATAAGAGAAGCCGGATAATAATTGCGCCCTCTAGTGGCTCCAGAAGTCAAGACCCCAGATCGGTTTATATGGCAGCTATATCAGATTATGGACCGATTTGAATTATTCTTAGCACAGTTGTTGAAAGTCATAACAAGACATGTCATGCAACATTTCAGCCAAATCGGATAATAATTGCGTCCTCTATAGGCTTAAGAATTCAAGACCCAAGATCGGTCTATATGGCATTTATATCAGGTTATGGACCGATTTGAACCATTCTTAATACAGTTGTTGGAAATCATAAAAAAATACGTAACGCAATATATCAGCCAAATCGGATAGGAATTGCTTCCTGTGGAGGCTTACGATGTCAAGATCCTAGATCGGTTTATATGGCAGCTATATAAGGTTATGGACCGATTTGAACTGTTCTTAGCACAGTTGTTGAAAGTCATAATAAAACACATCTTGCAAAATTTCAGCCTATTCGTATAATAATTGCGACCTGTAGAGGCTCAAGAAGTCTAGATCCCAGATCGGTTTATATGGCAGCTATATCAGATTATGATCCGATTTGAATGATACTTCACACAGTTGTTAGATATCATAACAAAACACGTCGTGCAAAATTTCATTTCAATCGGATAAGAATTGCGCATTCAAGGGGCTCAAGAAGTCAAGACCCAAGATCGGTTTATATGGCAGCTATATCAAAACATGGGCCGATTTGGCCCATTTACAATCCCAATCGACCTATCGATCGGTTTATATGGCAGCTGTATCAGGTTATTGACCGATTTGAACCATACTTGCCACAGTTGTTGGCTATCATAACAACACACGTCGTGAAAAATTTCATTCCAATCGGATAAGAATTGCGCCTTCTACAGGCTCAAGAAGTCAAGACCCAAGCTCGGTTTATATGACAGCTATATCAGGTTATGGACCGATTTGAGCCATACGTAGCACAGTTGTTGGATATCATAACAAAACACGTCGTGCAAAATTTCATTCCAATCGGATAAGAATTGCGCACTCTAGAGGCTCAAGAAGTCAAGACCCAAGATCGGTTTATATGGCAGCTATATCAAAACATGGACCGATATGGCCCATTTACACTCCATCATAGGATGGGGGTATACTAATTTCGTCATTCTGTTTGCAAAACATCGATATATCTATTTCCGACCCTATAAAGTATATATATTCCTGATCAGCGTAAAAATCTAAGACGATCTAGCCATGTCCGTCCGTCTATACATGCGTCTGTCTGTTGAAATCACGCTACATTCTTTAAAAATATAGATATTAAGCTGAAACTTTCCACAGATTCTTTTTTTTGTCCATAAGCAGGTTCAGTTTGAAGATGGGCTATATCGGACTATATCTTGGCATGGCCCCCATATATACCGATTCGCCGATTTAGGGTCTTAGGCCAATAAAAGCCACATTTATTATCCGATTTTGCTGAAATTTGAGATAGAGAGTTGTGTTAGGCCTTACAACATCCCTCTTAAATTTGGCCAATGTCGGTACAGATTTGGATATAGCTGCCATATAGACCGATCCGCCAATTTAGGGTCTTAGACCCATAAAGCCACATTTATTATCCGATTTTGCTGGGTTGTGTTAGGCCCTTCGACATTCTTCGTCAATTTGGCTCAGATCGGTCGGTTGGATAAATTTCCATATAGACCCATATCTCGATTTAAAGACTTGGCCCCATAAAAAGCGCATTTATAATCCGATTTCAGTGAAATTTGAGACAGTGACTTATGTTTGGCTGTTCGACATCCTTATCGTTTTAGGTTCAGATTGGTTTATTTTTACATATAGTTACTAAAAAGACCAATATTCGGTTGTACACAGTTGAACGATGACTTGTACTTATTAGTATTTGGTCCAAATCGGAACATATTTCTATATAGCTACTATGGGACATAAGGTATGCATTTTTCACCGGATTTTGATGAAAGGTGTATTAAATATACACCGGAGGTGGTGGGTATCCAAAATTCGTCCCTCATTGGATACTCACCACCAGAGGTGGTGGGTATCCAAAGTTCGTCCCTCATTGGATACTCACCACCAGAGGTGGTGGGTATCTAAAGTTCGTCCCTCATTGGATACTCACCACCAGAGGTGGTGGGTATCCAAAGTTCGTCCCTCATTGGATACTCACCACCAGAGGTGGTGGGTATCTAAAGTTCGTCCCTCATTGGATACTCACCACCCGAGGTGGTGGGTATACAAGGTTCGTCCCGGCCGAACTTAACGCCTTTTTACTTGTTTACTAAAACTTTGGCTTAATTCCACGATATAGTACCGTACTCGTGCCTTACCTAACTACATACATAACAAACATAGTTTTTTTTTCGCAAAACGATTGAACCAATTTTAACAGATTATTGATTAAGGAAAAAAAAAATCAAACTAAATCCATTAAATGGATCACATGGATAATGTCAAGCGTTTACAAATCACTTAATTGTGGCATCATTGATCATCATTGCCATTGTCGATTCAAGGCAGCGTCTCACGAGCATAAAGCCAACCAAATGATACCAAATCATTATGTTTTTTCACATTTTTTCTTTTTTTTTTCAATAATGGAGCACAGCTAAATCGAATCTTCAACGGTGTCAAAATGGAATTGTAACATGTCACGCGGCATGCTAAACCACCAACACTCGACCAACAATGGAGCAAATGAACAAAATGTCGGCGATAAAAGATTTTAAACAAAACACGTTTCAAAATCTCAACAACGCGATGCGCTGCAATGCGATGACAGTTGACATAATACCACAGCAATTGAAATTGGAATGGACGGACAATGAAATGCCAACCCAGAAACGTGTAAGAAACGGAGGCAAAACTAACACAATTTGTAAATGAAAATAATTACACGGTGATAAGCTGAACAATGTACTCTGAGGATGGTGGTGGTGTACAATGACATTTAAATCTTTATTGGCAATGAACTAAATAAAATTTCGCAAATATCATTTAAAACAATGTTTTTTTTTGTATAGTAATGGCTGACCATATTTACCATAAATCTTAAATTCGAGCGAAAAGTTTTCCGTATGTAGTTTATAGTCTTTATTGCTATTGCTCTTAATTTTTTTTGCTTCATATGTGTTATACATATGTAACTGTTATACAAGATGTTGAGTTTTTGGTATAACAGCAAACATCTCTGAATCGGTAAGCAATGCTTAATGGTTTATTTGGTTGGTGGTTGTTGTCGCAGATAATAGCACTAGCGAATTTCAACACCTCTCTTGCGTATGTTGGTAAAGTCAAGTATGGTGGTTTCAAGCATGGTGAGAGAAACTCACCATGCTATAGTTTCGGCTTTTGGCCGCAAATATCATGTGTTAGAGGCAGTCATCATATTTCGCCATTATAGAAAAAGGAGTTTTACAATACCATTTGCAAAGATATGTATATTTCGATCCTTTAAAGTAGTGGTGGGCCCACTATCACTATTGAAAAGAGCAAACTGTGTTTGTATGAGTGTCATCAATTCCAAGCAGTCCGATTATTGCAATGTACATAGGGAGAGATGGGTTTCTATCGGGAAAACACCCGATGCTTCAGTTTTATTGGGTAAATAGCCAATAAATATCTTTACCATAGGATAGGGGTATACTAATTTCGTCATTCCGTTTATAACACCTAGTAATATGCGCTTAAGACCCCATACAGTATATATATTCTTGATGGTCGTGATATTTTAAGTCGATCTAGCCATGTCCGACCGTCTGTCGAAAGCACGCTAACTTTCGAAGGAATAAAGGTAGGCGCTTGAAACTTTGCACACATACTTCTTATTACTGTAGATCGTTTGGAATTGTAAATGGGCCATATGGATCCATGTTTCGATATAGCTGCCATATTAACCGATCTTCGGTCTTGACTTCTTGAGCATCTAGATGGTGCAATTCTTATCCGATTTGACTAAAAATTTTCACGTGGTGTTTTGGTATAACTTCCAACAAATGTGCTAAGTATGGTTCAAATCGGATGATAGCGTGATAAAGCTGTCATATTAATCGATCGTGGGTCTTGACTTCTTGAGCATCTAGATGGCGCAATTCTTATCCGATTTGGATGAAAACTTGCACGTGATGTTTTGGTATCACTTCCAACAACTGCGCTAAGTATGGTTCAAATCGGTACATATCCTGATATAGTTGCCATTCATACCGACCTTGGGTCTTGACTTCTTGAGCATCTACAGGGAGCAATTCTTATTCGATTTGGCTGCAAAGTTGCACGTGATGTTTTGGTATCACTTGCAATAACTGTGATAAGTATGGATCAAATCCGTTCATAACCTGATATAGCTGCCACGTAAACCGATCTTTGATCTTGACTTCTTAAGCCACTAGTGGGCGCAATTCTTATCCGATTTGGCTGAGATTTTGCATTAAGTGTTTTTTTTATGACTTCCAACAACTGCGCTAAATATGGTTCAAATCGGTTCATAACCTGATATAGCTGCCATATAAACCGATCTTGGGTCTTGACTTCTTGAGCATCTAGAGTGCGTAATTCTTGTCCGATTTGGCTGAAAATTTGCACGTGATGTTTTGGTATCACTTCCAAATATTGTACTAAGTTGGTTCAAATCGGTTTAGAACCAGATATAACTGCCATATAAATCTATCTTGGATCTTGACTTCTAGAGCCACTAGAGGGCGCAATTCTAATCCGATTTGGTTGAAATTTAGCATGAGGTGTTGTGTTAAGACTTCGAAAAACTGTGCTAAGTACGGTTCAAATCGGTACATAACCTGATATAGCTGCCATATAAACCGATCTGGTTTGGATATATAATTGGGAATAAATAAATTTTCAAATATTTGGTAATTAAAGTCATTTCCAACTAATTTTTGATGATTTCGCATTCTTTGTATATTAACCTGACCTTTGATCTCATAAAATCAGAATTTAGTTACATATTGCCACTATATAGACCGATCTCCGGACTTATAGTCCTGAGGCCATAAATTTGTCACTTTTCATCCGGTGTCGATGAAATATGGCACAGTGAGTTCTGGTGGACCCCTACCCATTTCTGTGAGGTGTGTTCCAGATCAGACCTTATTTGGATATAGGCATCTCCCGATATCCATATATTACCAGATTTCAAAGGAAATTGTCACAGTGAGTTCTGGCGGACCCCCAACCCTTTTCTATGAAATGTCATCTAGATCGGACCATATTTCGATATAGCTGCCCTATGGACCGACCGCCCGATCTCCCGATATAGGGTATAAAGGCCATAAAAGAATCTTTTATTATTCGATTTCTATGAAAATTGGCACAGTGAGTTCTGGTGGACCCCAACCTATTCCTATCAAATGTGGATATACCTGCCATATAGACCGATCTCCCGATATACTGTATTGAGCCTATAAAGGGAGCATTTTTCATCCGATGTCGATGATATATAACACATTGAGTTCAGGTAGAGCCCTACGACTACTTGTTGAATGTGGTCCAGATCGGACCATATTTGGATATAGCTGCCATATAGACCGCTTTTCCGATATAGAGTATCAAACTCATAAGAGGACCATTGTTCATCCGATTTCGATGAAATTTTAAACAGTGAGCATTGGTACCCCTCAGTGAGTTCTGGTGGAGATCTTTCAGGCAGACGTCTGTGCCATTGCCGTAGCCGCAAGAGAAATTCTGGCATGAGGCTTACCGCCCTCGAAACTCAGAATTTATGTGGACAGTATGGTGGCGCTCAAGGCCTTAGGGTCGAGATGCGTGGCGGACTGTTTGGAATCCCTGGATAGGCTCCGGGCACACTGTGTGATGCTGACATGGGTTCCTGGGCATGAGGGGATTCCAGGAAATGAGAAGGCGGACGAGTGCGCCAGGAGGGTTCGTCTGGGCAGGGTAGACTAGTCATCGGTCTTGCCTACGTGCCATTTGTCTAGCTACTGAACAGAGTAGATGGGACGGCCAGGGCGACGTCGGTGGCGAAGTGGAATACGGTAGATGGTTGCCGGACTGAGAAGGCGCTATGGCCTGTCATCGACAGGAGGAGAACGAGGGATTTGCTGGCGTTCGATAAGAAGTCGATGAGTACTTTGACAGGGGTCATAACCGGACAATGTGCCGTAGGCCGCACGGCGGCGTGCATGGGGATGCCGCACAATGACTTCTGTAGCAGTTGCATTGATTAGGATGAAGAGGAGACTATTGAGCACTTGCTGTGTTCCTCTCCAGGTCTGCAGTGACGTAGGCTCTCCTTTTTGGGGAGCCGTTTCTTCTGTGACCTCTGGTATCTCTCCTGAGGTTTCTTGAGGGAACAGGATGGTTCCGACCGAGGGGGTGCCACAGGCCCCGGCGTGGGTAAATCCGTGCTTGCGTACGGACGGCCGGTTCTTCACCCCCCGCTCGAGTTGCTCCACTCCTTCTGTCTTTTTCTTTTATTCGTGTATTACCTCTAGGTCTCACATTTTCATTTTTCTTCCCTTTCTCTCTCAAGGGTACCACAATGGGCCAAACTGGCGTCCGAATGAACTCATCTTTGGTGGGCGATTCAACCTAACCTAAAAAATTGTATGGGATCCAACTAGAACAAATTTTTTTGACAGGTCAAATGTTCATTCAATATTGAATATATGCTGGTCCCACTAATGCCTAAGGTCGTCTCAATCTCTCGATAGGTCACAAGACGATCTTGGAATATCAGTTGGCGCACAGCATTAGTGGTTTTTGTAGCTGATTTTGGACAACCTTCAAGAAATTTGTTTTGGATTGACCTACTACCTCGGTTGAATTCATCGATAAACACTGGACCTTGATGGAGCTTCATGGCCGAAAATTGAATAAAGTTCATCCATGCACTGTTGTTGAGTTAATCCGCCTTGAAAGTTGTAAAAAATAATCGCACAAAAATGTTCGCGATTTGATTTCATTTTTTTTTGAGCCAGATGAATCTTTTAAATTACTGTAAACAATACAAATAGCGCTCGCATGTCAAAACGTTCTGAGTACATATAACCGCGAAAATGTCAAGCTTTACGATAGAGCTGTCAGTTGGCAGATTGCAACACAAGAGTTGTCCAATCCCGAAATATAAAGGGCAACCCTCGTATCTTCATTTTTAAAAGCTGTGGCGTGGTTACAACTGGCAGACACACAGAAGGACAGACAGATGCACGGACGTCATTAAATCTTCTTAGGAATCGAGCAACAATAATCAAGAGACTGTTTTATATGGGAGCTATATCAGGTTATAGACTGATTTGGACCGTATTTGGTACAGTTGTTGGACGTCATCACATCCCGATTTGACAAAAAGTCAAATCGGAAGATCGTTTTATATGGGAGCTATATCAGGTTATAGACCGATTCGGACTGTATTTGGCACAATTGTTGGAAGTCATAAGAGAACGCATTGTGCAACATTTTAGCCAAATCGGATGACTTCCAGGCGCTCAAGAAATCATATCGGTAGATTGATTTATATGGGAGCTATATCAGGTTATAGACCGATTCGAACCGTATTTAGCACAGTTTTTGAAAATCATAAGAAAACACTGTACATAATTTCAGCCAAATCGGACGAGATTTGTGGCTTCCAGGGGCTCAAGAAATCAAATCGGGATATCAGTTTATATGGGAGCTATATCAGGTTATAGACTTATTTCAGCGGTACTTGGCAGAGTTGTTGGAGGTTATAACAGAATACTCCATACAAAATTTAAGATAAATCAGATGAAAATTGCGGTTTCCTGTGGCTCTAGGAGTCAATTCTGGAGATCGGTTCATATGGAAACTATATCCAAATATGAACCGATAAGGCCCATTTGCAATTTTCAACGACCTAAATCAATATAAAGTATCTGTGTACAATTTCAGGCTGCTAGCTTTACTTTTTCGACCGCTATTGTGATTTGGACAGACGGACGGACAGACATGGCTAGATCGAATCAGAATTTTGAGACGATCCAAAATACATATACCTTCTGGGGTCGCAGATCATTATTTCGAGGTGTTAGAAACGGAATGACAAGGTTAGTATACCCCCATCCTATGGTGGTGGGTATAAAAACGTACCTTCTTTAAAGCATACTTAATAAGGCGAAGTTTTAATATTCTATTTTATAATTTTTCCATATATCACACAGTTATTATATACAAAATTATTTACAAATCACTTGTCGTTCACAACATGACGGATATACACCACTCGGATTGATTAGGCCACCTACTTTGCAATTGGGTTTGGCAGGCTGTGCTGGGCTGCAACTAAAAGAAACAGAAAACCAGTTAAAATACCAACAAATACAAAAACAAATCAACTCACAGTTTCAGGGAGCCTAGGCCATCCCTTTGCCTGCATGATAGACGTAAACAACTGCCTTTGGGTTGGCCCTCCTCGCCAGGTGATAAGACAAGATCTTCAAATACACATTTACCGGGATGATCTAAAAAATTAACAGTATTTGGGCTTACTCAAGTTAGTAGTGGCAAAGGCTTCTCTACCCAAATGCTTAAAATATCTCAAATGTTCCTGGGCCAAAGTGACTGCACCCAAGGCCATGACTATAAAGGCGTATATAAACAATTTCATGTTTATTTACGTATTGTTGCACATCAACTAAATCCGAGATAGTAAACAAATTGATGTTCTTCCAATTTTATTATTATATAGGAACAAAAATAGTGATCTAAAATGAAACAAGATTTTATTACAGGGCATTGGTGATAAGATTTTTTTGATGTACACTGAGAAAAAAGTAAACTCAGCATCAGTCAAGTAGAGTTTAGTTTTCATTTTTACCGAATGTGGGGGTCGTTGAATTCGTGGTCGTGAATTCATGTTAAACATGTAACAGAGTGCTAAGTTCGGCCAGGCCGAATCTTGGGAACGCACCACCATGGATTCTGCTAAAAAATTTATACAAAATAAATTTATTTTATTCTACATATCAAACTTCTGTCAAAACAGCAAAAATTAAAGCTTGAGGAACCGATCAAGGATGATCGAAAGACAGTTTTTCATGGGAGCTATACCAGGTAATATACTGATTTGGATCGTATTTGGCACAGTTGTTGGAATTCGTAACAGAACACGGCATGCAAAATTTTTGGCAAATCGGACAAAAATTGCGGCTTGTAAGGACTCAAAAAGTCAAATCGAATATGAGAGCTGTATCAGGTTGTACACCAATTTAGACCGTACTAGGCAGAGTTGTTGAAACTCATAACAGAACACTATGTGCAAAATTTCAGACAAATCGCACAACAATTGCCGCTTGTATGGGATCAAGAAGTCAAATTGGGTGATCGGTTTATATGGGAGCTATATCAGGTTATAGACCGATTTGGACCGTTCTTTGCACAGTTGTTGGAAGTCATAACAGAACACTATGTGTAGAATTTCAGCCAAAAATTGCGACTTTTAGGGCTCCAGAAGACAAATCGGGAGGTCGGTTTATATGGGAGCTATATCAGGTTATAGACCGGTTTGAACCGCACTTAGCACAGTTGTGGGAAGTTATAACATAACAATTAAGAGCGTGCTAAGTTCCGCCGGGCCTTTTGGATCGCATTTGTCGAGTTCTTTGGATCGCATTTGTCGAGTTCTTTGCGCGGCATCACTTTTTAGGCAAACAAAGAATAATGGATAAGAATTGTCATGCTATTGGAGATACATCAAGTTATAGTCCGATTTGGACCATAAGTAAATTGAATGTTGAAGACCATAGTAGAAGTCATTGGGTAATATTTCAGTCCATTCGGATAAGAATTGCGCCTGGTAGGGGCTCAAGAAGCATTTCCGGGAGATCAGTTTATATGGGAGTTGTAACAGGCTATAGATCGATTTAGACCATATTAAACACGTATCTTGAGGGCCGTTGTACAAAATTTCAGCCATATCGGATAAGAATTGCACCCTCTAGTGGCTCAAGAAGTCAAGATCCCAGATGGGTTTATATGGCAGCTATATCAGGTTATGTATCGATTTGAACCGTATTTAAAGCAGTTGTTGAAAGTTGTAACAAAAATCTCTATGCGAAATTTCAGTCAAATCGGATAAGAACTGCACCCTCCAGTGGTTCAAGAAGTCAAGATCCCAGATCGGTTTATATGGCAACTATATCAAGCTAACTACCGATTTAAACTATACATAGCACAGTTATTGGAAATCATAACAGAACCCCTCATGCAATTTTTCAGCCAAATCGGACGAGAATTTCGCCCTCTAGTGGGTCAAGAAGCTAAGACCCAAGATCGGTTTCGGTATAGAAAGATTTGACTTATATTTAGCACAATTGTAACAAGTCATCACAAACAACTTCATGTTGAATTTCAGCCAAATCGGATAAGAATTGCGCCCTCTAGTGGCTCAAGAAGTCAAGATCCCAGATCGGTTTATATGGCAGCTATATCAGGTTATAGACCGATTTGACCCATATTCAGCACAGTTGTTGGAAGTCATAACAAAAAACTTCATGTTAAATTTCAGCTTAATCGGATGATAATTGTGCCTTCTAGTGTCCCAAGAATTCAAGATCCCAGATCGGTTTATATGGAAGCTATATCAGGTTATGTATCAATTTGGACCATATTTATCGCAGTGGTTGGAAGTCATAACAAAAGCCCTCATGCAAAATTTCAGCTAAATCAGGTGAGAATTGCGTCCTCTAGTGGGTCAAGAAGTCAAGACCTCAGATCGGTTTATATGGCAGCTATATCAAAACGTGGACCGATTTGGTCCATTTACAATCCCAACCGTCCTAAATTAATAATTTTCGCCCAAATCGGATGAGAATTGCGCCCTCTATTGGCTCAAGAAGTCAAGACCCAAGATCGGTATATATGGCAGCTATATCAAGCTATGGCGTCCTCTAGTGGGTCGAGAAGTCAAGACCCAAGATCGGTTTATATGGCAGCTATATCAGGTTGTGAACTGATGTGAACCATACTTATTACAGTTATTGGAAATTATGCTAAAACACCACGTGTAAAATCTCAGCCAAATCGGATAAGAATTGCACCATCTAGATGCTCAAGAAGTCAAGACCCAAGATCGGTTTATATGGCAGCTAAATCAAAACGTGGAACGATTTGGCCCATTTACAATCCCAACCATCCTAAACTAATAATTTTCGCCCAAATCGGATAAGAATTGCGCCCTCTATTAGCTCAAGAAGTTACGACCCAAGATCGGTTTATATGGCAGCTATATCAGGTTATGAAGCGATTTAAACCATATTTAGCACAATTGTTGGAAATGATACCAAACCACGTGCAAAATCTCAGCCAAATCGGATAAGAACTGCGCCATCTAGATGCCCAAGAAGTCAAAACTCAAGGTCGGTTTATATGGCAGCTATATTAAAACGTGGACCGATTTCGCCCATTTACAATTCCCACCGACCTACACTCATAAGAAGTATTTGCGCTAAATTTCATGCGGCTAGCTTTACCCCTTCGAAAGACGGACGGACATGGCTAGAACGACTTAAAATGTCATGGAGATCAAGAATTTGGGGGTCTTATATGGATATGCATATTTCGAGGTGTTAAAGACGGAATGACGAAGTTAGTAAACCCCCTATCCCATGGTGGA